>NC_072773.1:26787209-27087209 GCF_022539595.1 Amphiprion ocellaris
AGATTATCATCTGCCATTTATCTGGGGGCATGAAGGTGCCATTTGTTATTTGGACAATGAATGGTGCTTTCTGGAAAACCTCCCGATTACACACAGTGTGGAAACAGTAATGAGACCAACAGCTCTGTTGCCACGGAGACCAGAAACAAGATTTTTTGACACCTTGGACTCGTACTGTTGCCATAGTTTTCATTTGGGTTTTTCTTTAATTGTTCATTTTACAGTTAATTTGAGTTTTTGTGAACTGGAACAGCATGACATTGATCCTCTTTATCAGCGATCACAAAGTGTATCTGCATGCTCACTTCAGGAAACCTTTAAATGAGATGGCTCTTTAAGTTTTATTGAACAAAGTAATACCTTTTGCATTGAAAGATAATTGCACTGTAATAGCATTTGGTTTATAATTGCACTAAAACAGACAGAAGCACAAATCTTCAGCAACAGACGCTGTTCCACCTGCGCTATCAAATCCATTTGGCTGAGTTTAATTCTTGTGGTCCAGAGAGCCATTATGCAAATGTTAACTCATCTGTATGTAAATGTCATGTTTTTTGTTGTAATCTGAGATACATAGAAACACATAAAAAATTCCGCTCAGGTTTTATCCTATCATATGGGTAATTTCAAACCATGTTTGCCTTGAAATAAAATAAAACTCATCAGTTTCTTTATTGTCCACATGAATCACCCGAGGCCATTCTTGTGTTGTGACAGTGAGATCTATTACAGCGGCTACAAACCCAACACCTTGCTCTGAGGAAAGCAGCAGCCGTCTCCAGGTCTGCACCTAAAACCGATATTAGGCAGTATATTTTTTTTGTAGGCTAACTAAAGTTATTTAAAGCTCCAATGTAATGAAAAATGCCCTATCTATGTTGCTATAACGCGGACTCTTTTGAATGTGCCCCCAAAAAAGTCAAATAAATCACATTTTCAAGTATTTTTAGATTAAACTCCCTCTGTTTTCCTCCAATATGCACAATGTGTTCATACAATATATCTTGGAATCTCAAGTGTGCTTTAAATTTCACCTGAGAAAATGTGATCATGGACTTTCATCAAGTACAGTAAAACCTGCAGGAAAGCTAACGAGCTCCTGGAGGAACATGGGAGGTGTCTATTTTAGGTGTCAGTTTCCAACAACACGAACAACTTCAGTAGATTCTGCTGCCAAACACCGAACATACACTAAATGGACTGACACTCAGGTTAAAAACATACTCTTTCTCGTCCTCCCACTCCACACCGTCAGTCCTCCAGTAGATACAGCTTAAAAATAATGATATCCAACAACTGTAGGAGTGTGCCTCACTGTTTTCTTTTCACCTTCTTACTTCTCTTTAGTGTTGAAAGCTCAAACCAAGTCCCTTCTGATGTCTTGTTCCAGCTCCTTTTTACAGGTGGAAACATATCAGATCTTTTCAGTACTGAATGTGACCATCTGAAATTCTTTCATCCCTCTTCACACATTCATTTCAAATTCATCTGGTTTCACGGCATGGTTTTTTCTTGAAAGCAGCACTTGAGACACTTCATAACCTTTGACAAAACCATGTTTCAATTATGAATGCTTTTATTTTTCCTGTTAAAGTTTACAATAAGTTTCTGTAAGATGTTGAAAAATTGACATACTTTTTACATTTTTCAACTGACTCCAAGAGTAAAATATAACATGTTTTTATGTTAAATTTCCCTTACTGTGCCCTCTTACAGTAAATCAGTGGAAGTCTCACATTTTCTCAGAATGTGCGTTTACATTTTGAAGATGATGCATTTTACCAGTACTGTGTAACATCTGTTTTTAACCCTCTTCTAAACAAGGTTTTTCAGCATCTGTAGCTTTAAATACAGCTGCTGCTCTCCACGCCCCCTTCAGGAAGGAGACTCTCTCTGGATCTGCGATTGACAGCCCAGAACAGAACAGTTAACCACATGGCAACCAAAACCAGGCTTGATTGACTATTTTAGACCAGGACTTTCTATCGCCTTCTCATTGAACAACATTTTACATGGAAATACAGCCATTGCTTCTAAATCATGACTACGATGAGTTTGTCAGACAAACTAGTGGTTATAAAATCTGTAGTTAAGTGGGGCTGAGCTGCAGCTTGGAAATGGCTATGAAGTGACTGTTGATTAACACATGTAGTCTTGATGGGCAGCATTTCAGTCACTGTTTTATAAGTGTTCTGTTGTCTGACAACAGAAACAGAAAAAAAGTGAAATTGAGAATAAGTAAATGGGTATTTGGTTGCACTCAAGACCAGAGAGCACATCAGGAGAGAAGCAACAACAGCTGAGTTCACATTGCACTGCAGCAGAACAGGTGATATGAAGCCAAAGTAAGCCACCCAGTCCTTGTTTATTGGTTTTAAAGCAGCCTTTAACTTTCCATTATCCCTGAGCTTTTCACTTTCCACTGAGCTAAAACCTGTGGGCATTTGATCAAAGCTGACTGTGACATTAGCCACATTAGCACACAATGTGTTAACACTAAGGATTTTTTGACTGTTGTGGTGACATTGATATCAAAAATACAAGTGATCCACTCGGTCTTCAATTCCTCAGATGCTGGGAGTGCATGAAGCCTCACGTGTTCACTCTCGCAGTCAACGGCAAAACATTTGGTGAGCTTTGTCCGGAGCCGAGACATAAAGTTAAGAGAGGCTGCTAAAGAATGTAAAGAAACCTGTCTGAGTGTCAGGTAACTGAGGGAGTAAAATTATGCAAAGTTTTAGGTAGATGACTTTTGGTTCCTAAGTTAGAAAATAAAATTTTTGCTGGCTTGTAAATCTGGGAGGTTACCTTGTAGGGGGGACGGAGGAATGACAGAGATAAACATCCTCCAGTCTAAAGAGCTTTACTTTACACCTCCAAGCTTACAACAACCACAAAACACAATAAAAATCGATTTCCACCACATGTGACCTTAAAAATGCATTAACAGATTTATTTTCTCCACCAAAACTTTGTCAATTAGACTCACTGTGAAGACACCTGCATCTGAGTCCTCTCTGTATTTGAGATTCAAATAAGTACATCTGCACCCAGATATCCTGCTTAATTACAGACATACAAACAGATGTCTTTTGTCTGTGTTGTCAGCATCAGTAAATCATCACACCTTGAGCTGGAGAGACTCCACCCACTGTCCTACCACCTTATACTCTGGAGTGGAGGAGTTGGTCATCTGGAACTGGAACAGGTCATAGCGTCCCGGAGCATCGCCGTTCTTGTTAAACACAACAGGAGTTCCGGCACTGCCTGTACAGAGCAAGAGAGAAAATGCAGCAAAACGACAGCAGAATGAAAAAGTATTAGGCGCTGGCGTGACAAGGTACATCATCTCTTCTACTATGAGAAAAACATGAACCCCTGCATCTGATTGACCTTAAAGGACCGCATGAAGGTCCTTTAAGGTCATTGTTCCTCCCAGGTCTAACCTCCAAACACCATGATGTACAGTTTATCTTGAACCCTCGTGATAATCACAGACCAAAAGGTCAGTAGGGTAGTAAGCTCCCTACTGACCAATATAACACATTCTCACCTGTTTCCTATGCATCATCAGTGCTGCACAATAGGCTCTGGAGGAACATATTATCACATTCAAAGCACTGTAATTCACGTGGACTCCAACACCAGGAGCTGAGTGTTGTTTAAAATGAGTGCACACCTCCACAGGTTAAAAGTAATGCATTTCAATCACACAGTGGTCAACAACAGGGGATGTAAGGATAAATAGGTCAGCCAAGCATCATCCGGTCCCCATCTGTTCTCAGTGTGTAGCAGCCTGTCTCAAGCAGAGCCCAGAAGATTTCACTAATTAGCCCAGAGAGGACTGTGGACACCTGAAACATTACGCATTAATGGGATTTTTTTTCTTTGTGAGCTCTCAAGCCTGTCAGTTGCGTCTGCACTATATGCATGTGTGCACATCACTCAATAATATGAGTGTGTCCAAGGTAGTGTGTAAATGCAGATGTCAGTCAATGTGAGATCTCTCTCGCAGCAGTGAATGTTGAATGGCATTAATAGGAAAAAACGTTTGTACTTTATTTTATACATGAGGTCTGCATTGTTTATGAGGTGATTTATTTTTCACAGTGCTGACAGAAACTGAGAAACTGCTGCATTTTGCAAGTCTATTCACCTTGGCACTGAATACAGTGGTTCACATGCACAAATGGAGATACCATTCTTGAAATGGGACGGGGGGAGTCTGATGACACTTGGCATGGGAATTAAGTACTTTAATAGCTCTGGCTATAAAAAGTGTAGAGAATGGACCAAGAGCATATGTCCAAAACACTTTGGGAACATGTTGTCTTTTGTATCTAGAACAGAGCTTGTGGCTTTTGGATAGAAGGCCACCCACCTTCTCCTTAGTTTGCAGCCAGGAGGGAATTTCATCTCCCTCCAGTTTTTTTCCAAGGACATTTGTCATTGAGCATTTTACAAAAGTTTCAGGCCAAAAGTCTCTTGTAAACCAAGAAAGACAGAGGTAGCAAGACAAAAAGCATACTTTAGACAACAGAGTAAAGAGCCTTTTTTCATATAACACTGTGAATAAGCACACAAATTTGCCCGTTTGACTTTGTGACACCATTGCATATTACAAATGTCAGCTTGCAAGATTTTAAGTGGCCATTTCCATGTTGATGCAGGGCCACAAAATTTTTCACTGTCCTCTGTTATGTAAAGTGACAGCACATATATATTCCACATTAACAATACAGAAATAGCACCACCAGAGCCATTTGACCCATCGCTGTTTCCATTTAGAGTTGGAACATTAATTCATAGGTGTCCACGTGTCAGTGTAGAAAATGAAGCAGGACGTGTGTTCAGAATTAATTCGAGGGTGCTTGTGAAACCCATAGTAAAAACTGTCGATATGAAAAACTAGAACTCAGTGGGCGGCAGTCATCGTCCTGTCACTTCTGCTTCCACCAAACAGACAGCAGACTTGTTGACACAGTGTATAAAGATGTTGACAAGGTATTGACTCCTGTGAGCAAAAGCTGTGACAGGGCTACCATTCTTACTCCACGCCCCAGCAAGAATATAGAGCATGCACATACACAGAGTTATTCAGCAAAGTGACATGAATGATTGGGCACTTGGCGCTCTTCAGCTTTAGAGCAAATAATTAAGTGGTGTTTCTGCGTGTGCAGATAAAAAGGCATTAGAAATTCATTTCTATTTTCTATTGCCTGATATTTTCAAGGGAACACAATGGTCTGTGTAGACTCCTTAGTGAGAGCACTGTCTAAGATGAAAGATTTATGCATTTGCATGTGGCTCTGAACTAAGACATGACAAAAGTGCACTGCTGCTGTGCTGTGCTGAGCAGTGTGGGTGGACTAGGGATCCACTGCTGTGTTTCTCTCGCATCATTATTCTCTCCTCTTTTTTTTCTGCCTCTCACTCTTCAGCTCTGTGACTCCAGCACAGTAGGGAGATCAACAAAGGAGGCTTACACTCCTTCACTCTCAAACATACATTAGCAGTGGCACATACACAGGATAATGTGCGTGGTTTCAGTCTAAATGCAATAAGGGGCAGGGAGATATGCCTGACGGAGCAGCAACACAACAAGCCAGTTAAAAGGTTTGAGGATATAATAGCAAGATGGGAAGAGGTAGAGGAGATAGAAAAAGTGGAGATCTTATTCTTGGCTCAGGTGAAAAGGAAACTTCTTTAGCGTCACTGACACTCTGAGAGAAATGTTTTTCGGAGGCTGAAAATCCAGGAAAGTCAGCACAAGCCCAGATGGTTACTGGGACTGGACAGCAGATTCTCAATCCAATGCATGAATCTGCACTTAGTTAAGGTCCGCTTGAAATATTTGCACCACACAGGCGACTGCATACATTCTGTTGCTTTAGTTCCACCTTAAAATCAGAGGGCTTCTTGCCTGCTGGAACTCTGCACTGCTGCCATAGCGACAGTGTTGGAGAAAGACAGGCTGCTCTTTAGCCTTTAGCTCACCGACAGAAGTTTGCTTTCACACTTTCTTATATATAAATAAGTGCACAAAGTACTTTACTCTTGCATTGCTTGCACTGAACTGGCAACAACAAAACATCAAATACGTATATTACCAGAACACAGTTTGGATGGATCAAGATAGTTTTAGTTAGTGGTATTGTTTGCTTAATTGTCAAAAACCCAGTTGAAGAAACAAACCAATGTCGACTTGATGTCAGTAAATATTGTGTGAAATCAGCAATTCAGTACTGTTAAATACAATATTTCCTTCCTCTGTTGTTCAAAAGCTATTTTTATTGTGCTAAATATGTTGCATTCATTATGATGAACCTTGTACAAGAGCCTGCTGCTTTAAATATTCACCAGCATGCCAAACGTGCATTAATCTGCAGCACACATTAGTATCCAGCAACTACACTATTTATCCAGCTTGAGCAGCATTTGCTTAAAAACAAGTATCCAGCTGTTACATTACTTGAAGAAAAACATGGAATATTTTTGAATTACTTCTCAATATATATATACATATATATATTCTGTAAGAACATACGAGCTTGGGGAAGTCAGAGAGAGATGGATTAAGACATTTGGTCTTGTCATTGGATTTATTGACAGTAACAAAAATATATTGCCGACCTTATCCTTAATGCCTGGTTGAAATTTCAAAGGCTAGTTCCAAACCTTTGAATCACAGCCGTGTCTCTGATCTTTTTCTGATTTTCAGCACCCCAAATAGGTCTGATGTTTGGATGAGAAAAAAATAAAATAAACAGCAAATCAGAGCTTTTTATTCACGATTAAGAATGAGGTTGTGTCTTCCCGAGCGAGAAAACTAGTTTAATTGAAGGAAAAATAGAAAAATTGCCACGAACAGCATGGAAAAGATCAACACACTGTGTGGCCTGTTGTATGACAACTTAAATGATGGCTTTTAAATCTGCATAATTATTCGATTGTTGTGAAAACTGTTAACTCTTCCCTCGCTCCCACAGCGTCTGCTTTGACTGGAAATGACAGCGATGGGATGGATATGTCACTTTTCTGAACAAACAACCCGACTCAAATAGAAAGCAGCTAACACGAACAACGGGCTCTTCGACTGAATAATGAATGCAATGAAATGGAAATTTAGTCTGATTATCACACTAGAAATTTAATTGTTCACAAAGTTACACCATGTGAATTAATAATGCCACGAAAGATGTGCTGCAAGTTCAGAATAAAACAGCATGGCTTTATCACTGTTGCCAGCATTTTGCTATTTTTTAATGGATGCATTTAAATGACAAAATCCTTTTAAAAGTTTTTTTTCTCATTACTTTGTGGCAAAACTAGCTGCTGTGTCATTTATTCTTTTAACCAGGGAAGGTGGCATTTTCTCATCCCCCCCTTGCTCCTTTGTAGTAATGGAATGTGGGTAGATTTATTACACTGGGTTTTTATATTGCATGCAGTTTTGTGTTGAAAATATGCAGTAACATAAGCTGAATAATAAATAAGGAAATGAAATAATACAGAGCACACTTAAATTAATTATTAGTACAATATGCCTGTCCCAGTAAAGTACATACACGTACGAATTTCCCCCATATTCCATTAAATCTTATTTATAATAAATGGCTCAGATGTAACACAACACGGCAAATATGTAGGTCCTCATCTCTTCACCCCCAACGACTATTTGCTGCAGCTCATGCACACCAGCTCACCTGTGACTCTGCTCTGTAAATCAAAGTCACAGGATTGCTATAGTTGTGAATAGTTACATATGAAACCCTACAAGTCCGGACGCAAGTTTTTGGGTTTTTCATTGTCACACTACAGTTTCAAGGCAGAAACGCTCAGGCTGTCTTCCAGCATATAAAATTTTTAACCAGAAGGGTGTTCTTTAATACTTACGAAGACACGATGAGCAGGGGTAATCCTCTAAAAGTGGAGGAGTTTGGTGAGAAGATTATATTGACGCCTGAATCCTTATTATCTAATGGCGAGCTGAATCCTATCTGGAGCATTTTATGAATACATAATGTACTTCAAAAGAGCCTCTAATGATCACTGGCTGACGTACACGCCAGTGTATTTGTAATGACAAAGGTTTCTCTTGTTTTAAATTCATTTCCCAGCTGGCTCCCTTCTTCCGCTCTCTCCTGCATTTTAGAGCGGTTGTCATTAATAGCTATTTGCCATTAATTGTTAAGTATCTTCCACTTTCTGCACAGGGCTGAATAATGTAGTGGTTGAAGTGCAGGCAGGTCCATCAAATATCATATTTATCCAAAGTATTACACAGATCCAGGAAATGTGCTGCTTTGAGTTATGAATGATACTGAATGTAAATTTAAATTGTAGCTTGCCCACAGGTGACTGCATATTACTCATAAAACAGAGGAGGTGGTGTGTATTTATTACTTACATATTTGTCAATTTTTTATAGTCTAAAATGAATCTGGCTTTCATGTCCATTCTTTTTCTCTAAATTACATGATGTGGACACAGAAGCTATGATCCTCCAGGGTATAGTTGTAGTTAAAGGTGTAGTTTGACATTTTTAGAAATATGCCTACTTGTATTATTGCCACGAGATAGTCACATGATATCACTCTGATGTCTGTCCGGATAAGATGTAGCTGGAGCCAGGAGACAATTAGCTTAGCTTCAAATAAACAACATTGGACATAACTTGTTTGGCTCTGGCCAATTTCTACCAGCACATCTAAAACTAATTAATTAACACTTTCTATCTCATTTGTTTAATTTGTTCTATGACCTAAGTGTTCACCGGTTTACAGGCACGAAGTACAGAGGATTCATTGGCCACCGGCAGTTGCCAGGCAACGACCTGTGACTTCACAAACTCATCGCTCCTGGCAAAAAAGTAATTCACAAAACTGGGGCTTGTCATTATTACATGTGGGGTTTTAGACAGATTAAACAAAATTAACTTGTGAGCTGCAGGTGGTGTCGTTGCCTTTTTGTGACAAATCCAGTTTTTATGCTAAGCTAAGCTAACTGGCTCCTGGCAAAATGGTACAGATTTGGGAGTGGCACCATTCCTCTCATCTAACTCTCAGCAAGAAAACACATTAACTAATTTAGTTATGAGATTAATTAAGTTACCAGAATAGCAGGCTCATTTAAGTCAAGTCAAGAAAACTTGACAGCATTGTTTTACTGCATAACGATTGTTAATGGTGTATTTTGTTCAGTTCTACTGTGTTCGATTATCTTCTGTCTCCATATTAGAGCTCGAAATGTACTGGACAAAATGCATTTCATGCTGTTAAATGAGAGCTGCAGTGGTGCTCAGTAGCTGGTAATTTTGTTTTTGCTTGGTTTCTATAATGTGCATATGGTCTAATTGCCTTCCAACACTCTAAAGTAATAACATAGTGGGGTTTGCTTTTTGTGTTTTGTTTTAATCCGCACCACCTGCAAACATCTGATGTGTAAACTTTTTCAAAGTGTCACTCACCGTTGAAGCTGGTGTTACGTATGTACCTCAGCAGAACCTTTCCTTCTGCAGCCTCCATCTGTGGACAGACGCCAGGATGATCGGGACAGAGGTCTCGCTGCATGTTGTGCAGAGCGTGGGCCATGGCGTACACCGCGTCAATCACAAACTGCACCTTCCCTTCCTGCTCGTATTTGGAGTCGATCCCAATGCGCTCCTGGCCTGAGGGAAGAGAAAGTAAGAAGAGGACTAACAGCCAAGTGCATCATGAGCCATTAGACTTTACATTCCCTCAGCTCTGCCTGCGTCTTTTTATTCCTCTTTTTACCGTTTGCCACTGTTAGTTCAGTTTTGAGTTCGAAGGAATTACACCTAAAGCGACAATGTGGCATAGGAAATAAGAAGACACATTTAATTCCTGAGTGGAAAATATCAAGCTGAGCCGTGAGACATAGTGTTCATGACAAATACGGTAGAGTCAGATTGAATTACTGCGGCGTATTATAAAGTAATAGGCTGCTAACAATGGACCTCATTTGTCCCATCTGAAAGGTGATGAACATCACCATGAACTTTTGTAACACACTCTCCTACAGTGGCTCCCTGCTCTTTTATATCTTCTTCCCCGTCTACTGCCCTTTCACTACGGGCTGATGCAAAGGTTTTGCCTCGTTCTGCTGATGCACCGCTTGAATACATAATGTACAACCCCTGCTGGATTTTTGTTTTTCTCGCAAACCGAATCCGCTATTTTATGCTCCTGTTGGGTAAAGCTGCATTTCAAAGAGCGAATGAAAATGATAACAACAAAAATATTACTTTTAATAATAATAATAATAATAATAATAATAATAATCATCATCATTCTCACAAACATAATCATTGTCTACACAATTATAATATTCAGGCTCCCGCTTAACAAAAATGCACCATCAAGAAAACACTAAAAGATGATTTTCTCCTCACTGATAGCTGTTCACAGGAGAGCTGGATGATGGTAATAGGACATGTAGAAGAATGGGGGGAAGCTTCCATAAACTGAAGGAGCTAAAAAGCAATCTACAGTGACATTTCAGCCCATTTCTCAGAACCCAACATACATTTTAGCCCACACATAATCTTTCTGATTTTCTGAGCTCTGCATACGGCGCTCTATGGACAGCCTCTGAATGCAAAAGCCTCCTGTTAGCGTTTAATATTCATAAATATCAGCTCGGCTCCAGGTTTTAAAAAGAGACAATACGGAGACATTTGTACAGTCATCTTCTGTGGAATTGAAGAGAAGATAAAAGGCGTTTTACAGTCATTTTACAGCGGGTTTGTGGGGCTCACTAAGTGGAGGAACGTCTTCTGTCTTTGACGCATGATAAAAGACGGCATACAGGAGATCATAAAGGAAACAAAATCTTCTAGCAAACAGTAATTTGTGTCACACTGCTATTACCGTCATCACGTATGCAAGAAAGATTAATACAGCATCCCACATCACAGGCATCATCCACGTAGATAATAAATGCAGCGCAATGCCTGTCACACTGTTGGCAGGGAGAGTTTAGATAATGAGAAATCATCACTGTTGGAAACAACACTATCATTAATACCGCAACAAAGATGCTACTAAAGCAGAATAAGGGCATGAACAGTGTATACTTAGCTTTTGCTGTGATTTTCCCTTGTAATTTCCAGCCTAACTGAATGATACTCTGCAGATAGTGTGCTCAGCTGTCAAGGTGACTGGGTTAAGGGGGAATAGAGGGAAAATGGGATTTAATAGTTACAGGACATTAGCCACAGGAGCAGACGGTCTATAACTGTAGTATGACTAAGACATGTGGCGCATTGTTATTCTAATAATAAACTCTGCTTGTCCTGCACCCGCTGGGTAGAAACACCTGGCGTTAGACTTTCTGGCTGAGCTGCAGACAAGAGGGGTTGAATTAAACCCCGACAGTCTTCCTGCAGCTTCTAATGCGAACAAAAGGTCAAGTTCACATCGACCTGCCACAGCAGAGTGAATATTTACATCACCTCTTACTGTAATACAGGAATATTCCTAATTGGTTCATGTCAAAACCCACGTACCTGTGCATTTGCGACTGGTATCCTCTCTCTTGGAGGCACTGAGCAGCCTGCAGTCAAAGTTTTCTTCCCAAAACTCAGCAAACCACACGTTCCTGCGATTGTTCTCGAGGGTGAGTGCGGTAAAGTATTCATCAAACCCTGGCATAGAGGACGAAAAGAGGAAAGAGGAGAATGAAGTTCCGGACCAATTATGAACCAGTTGAGACCTGGAGGAAATGAAGGGGAAAGTAGAGGTGGAGGTGGTGTGCTGCTGGCCGCTAGGTGCTGGAAGCGCACCAGCAAACACTACTTCATCAAAATTTGACCATGGTGGTTCCTCTTCCTCTCAAGCCCCATGGAGCTTTAATCACTTCTTTCATCTAGGAAATTTAATTAATTAAAAAACAGGATGCATAATAAATAACGCAGGGATTGTAAGTGGGGACGTAGCCTGTTGCCGCAGGCTGTGAGCTCCTGTAAGTGGCGAACGGGTTTTCTTCACTTCATAAAAGCCATTAGAACAGAGATGGATTGAAGGAGTGATGTATTAACTTAACACTCCGTCCAGCAGGGCGTGTATGAAGCATTAGCTTGATGAGAAATAACCTGCTGCAACAAAAAGTGGAAGAAATAAAAAAAAAGCCTTCTTCTCTTTTTTTCTGCAACTTTACCACCCAATGTGGGTCAGCAAACTGAGCGGGGACAATACTTCACTGTGAGATTCATGGCGTGCTGCTTTTTTCTTGCCTTTTCTTCCCAGAACACACAGTTCTATGACAGGAGGATAATCTGAATTTCACATTTTAATGTCACTGCGTCTCAGCTCTGTTATCCACTCATATCGGCTGAGTTTTGGGTAAAGGTGATAATCAGAGCAGAATGACTCAGCTCATTTTCTTTTCAAAAGACCATCAATGATGCATGGTGGATTAATAATATTCTCGCTGCCTCCAGAGTGTACATTTGTCCCAGCTAGACCTCTCCTAATTAAGGAAAGCTTCATAAAACTCAGATTGTAATGATTAGTGGTTATTAGGACTGCAATGGTGGACAGAACTTAAAATAGATGCTGAGAATATTTCTGGCGCTGATTTTTTTTGTGTGGTCTAACAAATGCGGTTGTGTCATTTCCTCATTCACATCCTTTATCTCGTAGGTTTCTTTAAGCTACAGTTTTAAAGACAAAGTGTTGGTAATAATGTCATTTGGAGATTAAGGACACATTGACCAAAAACATAAAAGCTTTTCCTTACACCTATTATTCAGTCTCACTTTCAGTAACAATTCAGCAACTTACGATTTCTCACTTTCAAAGCAAGCAAAACCAATGGCTAGATACATATGTCTTTGATGAATACAAAAGGTGAAATGTATCCTGGTTTCAGTGCTTGATTAAAAAAACAGTCAATGTATCCAAACTGACTTTAGTCTAGTCATGTACTGTATAACCCACAGCCAAATGCAACAACAAGGTCACACAGGTTCTCTGAGGACTGTCAAAAGTCATTCGGAGCAATGCTGGAAATTGCCTACTGATGTAGAAATACAGGCAGAGGGGAGGTGGAGCGGGACCAAAAAGGTAAATAAAAATATGCCATCATGGTTGAAATGTACTGAAAATCACAGGTTTTTGTACAAGATATCTATGCAAGGTGTTTTCTAGAGTGTACCCCTTCTTTAAGCCTTTGTACAATGTGTTTTTAAGGCTGTGCCAATCAAATGTTCATATTAGCAATGAATAAAATGCCAGTTTAATGCGACAGGTGTCACTCAGAATGATGAACCCACAGAGAATTAAGACTCAACTCTACAGTTCCTGTCACCTCTGTGGAGCAATTTTAAGATTTTCAAGCTCAATTTTTTTATTTTAGTTTTTACAGAATTAACCTTTTCAGTATTATTTTTATGACTGATCTGTTTTCATCACAGAATGCTTTTAAACCAAACGTCTGCTATCAATCAAGGATCCACCAGCAGACAAAGTCAATGAAGCCTATAACACTAGCGCCTAAAGATATGAAAAAAAGAGGAAAAAAATCGAATTAATTGCATATCTATGCCAGCCCCAAGTGTTAAATCAATACACATATATTTATTCTATTTTTTTCTGACAGTAACTCAAATGTCTGTTTGACCAAATATTGCGTATTTAAGAAAGTTAATGTTGGACTTAATTTTTTTCCTGTTGCCTTCAAATAAACACTAATGTCTCTTCATAACAGCTACATGTATGAGTGGAAACAGAAAACTTGTCTGCAAATAAGTTTTCCTCGTCAACCCAAAGATGATGATAGTGCTGTTGAGTAATCAGCATGTTTCACTGCTTCAAGTGACCCAAAAAACACTGATTACAGATTGTTTTACACAGAAATTTTGATTTGTGTTATTCTTTTTTCTGTTTTTAAAGTCTCTAATTGTGGAACAGACAAACAAATAAGCACAAAAAACCTCCCAAAGTCTAAAACAATAAGTAAGAATGAAGCCGAGTAACAGGAGGTGGATCTTGCTGTGTGAATGTGTGTGTGTGCTTGCCTGTTGTGCGTATACCTTTAATGGAGGAGCGTTTGGGCAGAATAGTGACTGCTCCCACTGCTACATCCTCGAGCTGGTGGATCGGGCTGCTCTTGGCCCCCCAGCTGTCAGATCCAATCCACAGGAAATGACCCACCTGATTGGCCCTCTTGGTGGCATTGAGAACTCCCCTGCAAGGGCATCCACGTGTTTATTAGGGAGAAAGCACAAGAGGTGTGTGCAATCTAATATCTATTACACAGAGGCACAGCTAGCTTTAAGGAGTTGTTTGGACATTATAGCCCTCTCATGTACAGTTCTTCGGCTCATCTCATTAGAGTTGAGAGGAAAAGAAGGGGAACTATTGCTGTTTTGTGGTGTGTGTTTTGTGTTAAGTAAAGATGCTATGTTTTCATCTGTTATTTAAAGAAAACAAATATTTGTCACCATGTGTCTGATCTGTTACGTTTCTCTTCTACATCTGCTTCTGGATTCCTCGCTCTGAATTTACAGCTGCTAAATGTTTGATTCGGTGTTTCTTTACATAAACATTACCAGTGGGGTATTGTAAATGAAACAATATCTCTGTTGCTTTGTTCCAATCTGTATTCCCGCTTCTCCTTCGAGGCATGCTTGTGTTTGTGTTGTTATAGGTGTGTTTGTGTAGCCTGTGCACAGTGTAAAGCTGTGCCTGTAGCCTATCTTCAGGAGCTGCTGCTCAGAGATTAAAGACCTCAACATGGCAACTCATCAACGTTGCCTGAACCACATGGATGAAGCCAGAAAGCGCTGCTCCCCTCACCGTATGTCTTCTTCACTGGCGAAGATGATGACTGCCCGCGAGTTGGACGTTTCCATCAGTTGTTGGACTGTTTTGTCGTAATCCTCCAGCTTGGGGTTGTGTGGAATTTTCAAAGACTGGGCGATGCAGATTCCACCTTTTTAATGGGACAGGAGAAAGAAATGATAAGTCCTTTGGGATGATCTCAGTCTCAGTCATTCGCTCACTCTCACACACACACAGAGAGAAAAAAGCCTGAGGTAACAATAGCTGCTGTTTTTTTTGCTATGGAAATCTCACCCATATGGAAATTGAAAAAAAAAACAACAACATCTGAACACAATAGAGGAGATTTTGAAGCTGTCATGCTTCCTATACAATCTAAATGATGATGGTTGTACAGTGTATACATTTACATTTTGCCAGTGAAGTGCAAAACCACAACAGCGTGCAACATAACGCTCAAACTGCACCCTCTGACTGAGCATAAGCCTCACTTCACAGTGTGAGAGAGCTATAAACATATCTGCTGTGATAAATCCAATAATCTACGCCAACTGGGACATAAAGCTTCGTATTCCATATTATAGATTTAAGAATATCCAACTGCGTGCCATTGAATTTTCATTTAAAGTCATTATCAAACGTCCGTTATTGGAAGCCGAACCAATCAAATAGCACAGCTGGCAACAGCAAACAAAAAGGATATTAATAGTGACAATAAATCATTCTCAGACAGGTCGGCATTGATGAGTTTGTACAGGATGAAGCGCGCTGATTGCTTTCGAGAGCTACTAAATGGTTGCTGGATACTGGATATGGCACAGCATATTATCGCAACTGACTTTCAAGCAGGTTACTAAACACTGTTTTCTTCAATTGTGATGTTCAACAGCTCATTATTGGGTCGAGAAGCAAACTTCTCCTTTTCATGAAAAAGTAATGAAGAGAAACCCCGGCTTCGCTCCACTCCGGTGTGGTAATTACAGGTGTGGAGGACAAGCTAACCTTTTTAAGCACTTTGGATAAAAAGATAATATGATCACCTGTGCGAGAGAACATCCTAACTACTGTAGGCCTAGACTGAAGCAGGCGCCTGTGTCCCGAGTCAACAGCAAAGCTCTACACAAACCAATTAAAATTTCTCCCACTCAAGCATTTTAATAGTCTACCCAATAACCTTTCAGTTTGAGTTTCCCTGCGAAGACAGAGAAACGGAAGGAATCTCCTAATTGCCACTCTCCTCAGGCTCATTACTTTGATATAAACAGCTTTTAGCTGGCAGATCACACATCTCCAGTCACTGTTTACTGTGGTATTTCTAAAGGCAGAAGAGGGCAAAATGACAACAGCTGAACCTCCTCTTAACTATCCATTTTTCTAGTATAAGCAAGAAAGACTGGGGATTTTTTTTGCTTAATGCGAGAAAACATCCAGTCTGTGCCAAAAGACCTCTGGGATGGCTGCTGTTATCCGCCCTAAGTGGACTACACATAAAAATGGAGATCCTGCCAATGGCCAAGTTGCTTAAGGGTTTGTAGTATCCTGTTAAAGTGAAACGTGCACGGTGTCATTTGTGCAGAGCAGCCAGCGCTGTAGGTCTCCAAGGAACGACAATAAAGCTCTGTTTCAGCACAGAGATTTCAGATAATTTAAGCCAGAGCGCCTACAGTTTGACATTGCACTTCCAGGTTTCTCTTCCAGGAAACTCTAGCACTACGTAGCAACTGATTCTCATGAATTCATATTAGCACCTTTCCAGTTCCAGGGGCAGCATGTCTGCAGGTAGCTACAGTATCACACACACATTAGGGGAAAAAAAAGAAAAAGAATGAAGCTCTTTTTTTTTGTCCACTGAGAATGTATGTCTCATGAAAATGCATTATCTCCATTATGACAAAAAAACCCTGTGGGCCTGTGTGAAGATTTATGATGGTTTAACAGTCTTGAACAGAGACGTATTATAGGTCACAATAGTCAATAATACAGACAGAAACCACAGGAGCCACTGATGAAGATAAGAAGCCTTTGGAGCAGATCCCATCTTCAGAGATAGAGAGGGAGCACCAGCACTTAAAACTGCCCCAAAGCCTGTGGACTGACAGTAGTGCAATAGTGGCTAAATTATTGAGTGCCTTTCAGAAAACCTCATCTGTCAGTCAGTCTGACGGTCAGTCAGTTAGTCTGGGATGCAGGCATGAGTGTTATATCAGTAGTATCCAGAGTACTGCACAGTGGGTCCGACCGCCTTCACCTGTCACTGAAAGCAGTATGGACTTAAAAGAGTCCTTGAGTCAAACAGTAGATTTAAAGGAGAGCAGCAGGTGTGTCTTGTGTGATGTGAGGCAGGATAAATGTCGAGCTTCAGGAGAAGAAAGAGTTTTATTCAAACTTACTGAAGTCCAATGCAGGAATGAGACAGTGTAGTTATACGGTTCTTTCTTTACAGTCAAGAAAGTGAGGAGGTTTTTCTGAAACACATCTCGACAGTCATAATGTCGAATTTCTCGCTCCAGTTGATGTGAGATGCGCTGGTTTGTGAAAGCTGCACCTTATCATTTACCTATGATCCTACAGCATAATATCAAAACTATATGCACCATGAACCACTAACCTCTGCTCCACATTTGATTAATACGTCAAAGACAGCTTAATGATCATGATGGCTAAATTCATCAGGCCCTTGGAAGTTCTCCACTTATCTGTCTGAGTGCCATAGGTCATGCACTGCATTAACTGCTTCAATTATTCATCCTCAATGCCCTCGGTTTTCAAAATGCACTGCAGGGCAAGGACTCCAGCTTTGTCATTTTGCTTGGTGAAATACAAATCCCTTTAAATTAGAGGCTCTTGATGGATTCAACGCCCCACCCGCCCACTCAACACCCTCCAAACCTGAACCTCCAGGGGATCCATAATGCTGCAATTATATTTATCACCTCCACAGTCAAAAGGCAGACCTGTTCCTTCCAGTCTCTCCGCATGAACACGTGGGAGCACATCAAAATAGGCCGACATGCAGCTGACATTCACATTCTGCATCCGTGTGCCCTTCCACATCCCGCCTGCTTTTCCACTGCTGGGACTTCTCAATGTTGAGGGGTCATGTAGAAGTATCTTGTTATATTTCACTGTGTTTACAGATGCATGATCTTCCCAAGTCTCCTTCTA
Organism: Amphiprion ocellaris; assembly: GCF_022539595.1. NCBI lineage: Eukaryota > Metazoa > Chordata > Actinopteri > Pomacentridae > Amphiprion > Amphiprion ocellaris. The sequence continues at coordinate 26,805,182 of NC_072773.1, forward strand.
CTGCTAAATATGTCTCCTATACTTTACAAGCAGGTTTTTTTTTTTTTTTTTTTTTTGTTCCCTCACAGCTCCGACTTTATCTAAGAACACGCTGTGTTGGCAACTTACTGCAATCAATTCCACAGTGATACCTTGTGGGAGGTTTTCCTCAAATACAAGCCTTTGTATCAGATGGGAAAACTGAACTGCACTGCTCTGGCCTGAGTCCAGACAGACACAGAAAAATACAAACAAGATTCATCTCTGCCAGCTTCACCTGGAGCCTGCATGAAGGCGCACAATGGGAGAGTGCCTAAACAGAGGAGAGAAAGTGGAATAAAAAATAAATAAAAATAATGAAGAGTACAAAATTGAAGAATCAATACAGACTGACCATCACTCTAGTCTCAGCTTGGGGTAATGGGCAGCCATATTGCATTAGTCCGCTAGATGGTTCTCCTTGAAGTGGTGAAGCGAGAATCCTACTAATGCATCTGACATTTCAATGCAACCAAACAGGGCAGCCACAGAGAAATGTCTCATGGCCTTACAGATCAACTTGCAGGGATTCTGCAACAACATTCACCCAGAGATGTTGTTGTGCAGTTCTGGAAAAAATACATTTACTCAGAACACACTTACTGTATTTTCCAGACACTCCCTTTTCATATTCATAAAGAGGTTTTGCTTATTCAATTCAATCCATTCCAGTTCTGGTGCAAAAGCAGTGCCTCTGAAAGAATCCTGTGACTATACAGTTATGCTATTACATAATTAATGTGTTTATTAAAGATAAGATGCCTTGGGTACTGGAAGCTTTTCTTTAGAAATAATTCCCATTTGTATATGAATGCAGAATATTGCAAAGCGATTGAAACTCAGTAGCAAAAGAATGAGCGAACAACAATGGCTCATAATTCCATACCCCTTGTGTAGCTGCTCGGGAATCATAATAATATCACTGTGTTTGCTGCTCTTTGCACAAGAGAAAAAAAGAAACATCAGTAGAAATGTGTTTGAGAACACCAGCTGTAAGAAACTGTGTTCATCTCAGGATGAGATGAAATGAAACTTGCAAAATACGCCTTAAATCAGGACTCTTCCTTTTTCGTTCCTGCACAGGCTACATTCTCTCTCTCGCGCTCCCCTTCTCTCCGTCGATGCAAATTATGCAGCCACAAACAGCTTCTTAAACTTTTAATGAGTGATCACACTGGACATGAATGCACACAGATAAAATATTCATGCTTGCTGGACTTCTGATCGGTGCCTGTGGGATATCATTAGCTTGCCTCATTTTAGAGGTTTCTGCGCATTTGTCTAGAAGAGGACATGCAAATCACTCCCTGCAAATTTACAGGTAATGGATTTGGACCCATTGAGGAGGAGGAGAAAAGCTGCAAAATGCTTGCTATTGTAGCACAGATGTTCTATCTGCGGGTTGTTTTTTTTTCCTATTAAAGTAATCTTTGCACAAAGATGCATTGATGTTTTGAGCACACAGATATTGCAATTTCTTGTGTATAAAGACCTTCTTGCACAACATGTTTATTTTAATCACATTGTGTATTATAATACTGCACTGCAGTCCTCATCCAGCAGACAAACTGCAGCAGCAAAAGCCTCTACAGACTCTCTAAAAGCACGACAAAGTAAACCACATGATTTGATAAAGACAGCTGACCTATTGCACTGTATACCAACTGAGCATCTCCTGGTGACAGCAGTGACTGCTGAGTCACATACACAACTACATGCCAACAGCAGCATCAGTGTGGAAAGAGCTGGCGAGTCAAGCGTGTGTACAATTTTCAGCCCAGTTACAAGCAAAACCACAACACCTTGTCTAAATGCAAGTCTCTGTTCTAAGTACTCTTCAAGAGCCTCATCTAAACCTCTCCAAAACCCAAATCGAAACCCAAAAAGCCTGAAAACTGATCACTACCACTTGAAGCAATCGCCATTACAGGACCCAACAAACAAGACTGATTCTAATAGCTTCTTTTCTTGACCATTCGGTGGTTCAGCTCTCTCTTTTTAATCATATGGTTTCTGTGTGACTAAAAACAAGTATCTAAAACCCTGCTGTTTCATACATGCAACCGGAGCAAAGTGAATGACCATCATTGCAATCTTTAGAGCCACACAGACTCAAGTAGTGTTTTAAAAAATGAAGCTGAGAGAAGCTGAAAAAATTGTGAATGTACAACAAAACTCTCCCCAATGAGCACTTGCCAGATATTTTTTTCTCCTCTTTCTTGACAAAGGGAACACAGTAGACATTCATAACAGTCCTCTTCTGGGTGTGCGTTTAATAACAAAAAAAATTAAATGGCTACATTTAAAAAGTAGTGACATGGGTGCAGGCTTTGCTCATTACTGTGACAATGCATCTTCTTCTCAACAAGCAGTTTTCTGTCTACGTTTTCAGTAACACTCTACAACTCACTGGGGAGCTACAGCAGAAGTTGCCAAACAGATCAATAATTCATCCACCCAAAACACTTTTACGATGAATTGGAAATGCTCAACTAACCCTCTTCTGGGTGAATGCAAGTGCATTTTAAAATCAGAAATGTACATTTAAAAAATATTAATTTCAGTAATTTAATGTGATGTCATCACTGATCACCTTTCCTTACCTGCTTCTTTAGAGAGCTGTGTGAAGGCCTCCACTCCCTTCTCTCCATAGCTGCCCTCTGAGGCGATGGTGGAGACATACGTCCAGCCCAGGGCTCGGATAATGTCCACCATGGCCTGGGCCTGGAACGAATCTGGAGGAACCACCCGAGAGAAGAAGTCATAGCGCCTGTCGTCACTCAGCTCCGGGGCCGTCGACGCATAGCTGATCTGTGGGATCTGGAAGAGAAGAAGAGCAGTCGGGGAGAGGAAGGGGAAGGTTTACTCATGTGTTGTTACTATTCTGGTGCAGCATCATAGGTGGCTGCTGCGATGACTGCTCTGGCAAATCACATGTTCCAATGGCTGTGTCCAAAATTGTTCCCTATTTATCGTACCGTGCGGCATATTTACTGTGTGTCATTTTATTTGAGTGTTCTCAATTCAGTATTCCAAGTGTGAAATTTATGCACTTTTTACCCTGAGCTCAGTGCTCTGAAAAATTCCCACAGTGGCACAGAAAAAGTATTTTTTTGCTTTCCATCCCACAGTGCAACGTGCCACAAATGATCGATACAGCGTTTACCAGGGTCAGCTATATGCGGCTGAAGGAATGGCACGATGCAACACACTTTCTTGCCAAGAGTTAGATGAGAGCATCGATACCACTCTCACGTCTCTGAACGCTAAATACAAAAGCTACTTCCAGCAGCATAGAAAACAGCTGGCCGGGATCTGACCAAAGGCAACAAAATCTGCCCACCAGCACCTCTGAGGCTCACTATCTAACACATTATTTGTTGTAGGCATACTTTATAAGGTGCTAAACTTTTTCTTTAAGCTATAAAATTACCTTTAAAAAACAGCAGGTAAAGTTACTCTGGATGAAAAGAAAACTTTTTTGCAGCTCAGTGTGTCATAAGAGCTTGCCAAACACATAAGCATTCAATTTTTCATATATTTCCAACAGCCTTGTTCATCATCTCAAATAATGCAATATTTTGTACGGCCTCAATTGAGTCTGTTACCAGGACGACGTGTAATGACGTCACCTCCAACTCTTTATATTTCATGAAGATTTACAGCAGAAAATGTCTTTGAAGTGCTTTTAGCAGCGCTGCATGGTAAGTGTTAAGTGCTATAGTGCTATTACACTTACCTCCTGAGGAGATTTTGAATCGTCTCCAATACCCTATAGGATATACAACTCAAGGAATTCATGATTATTCCCGTTTGCAACGTTAAATATGACAAAACTGAAAAATGTGTATTACAGTAACACATTACAGTACCTCAGTAAAAACCAGAAACATCCCTGCTATTTTCTCTTGGATTGTACGGTCACTTTACAAGGCTAATCTCTGTGGTTGTCATGCCAAAATCTTTACTCAAGTTCCAAAAATGGCCAGTCACTAAACGTGGTGTTAATTGTGTTCACTTAAATCTATCAAGTGATTTTTTTTGTTTAAAAATAATAAGCTGACCTCGATTTTTTTGTATCATATTACTGTTTCCGATTTCAAGAATAGGTCAAAATAGATTTTTGGGGGAGAATTAAAATGAACATCTAATGTGTTAACTAATACTTGTGTACTACTGTACGTTTACATTTTTAAAAAAGCAGCGTAATCACACTCAATTATCTGTATCCACTACACAATTATTGAACAATTAAGTGGACATGTAGATAAATGGGAGTGTTTTATAAAGATATAAAATGGGTTTTATCAGTCAAGCTCTTTAAAAAGATGCAAGACAGCCGCTTTTCCTAATGTTCAGAAACCTGTTAATAGTCTGCAGGTGTTGCCTCTAAACCCTTCTAGAAGTTGGCGTTTAGCCATCCGTGCAGCTCGTATCTAATGTCTGTGGCTCTGTCTCTTACTTGCTTCTTTTTTTTTTTTATTGTGAAGCACTTTGTGACATCTGATCTTGAAAAGTGGTGTATCAACTATTATATAGATTGATATGGCATTTTACAGACACTTTTATGGTCCCAGACAGTAAATCGTTAAGATACAATGATTCCTCTGGTACCATGGTGAGGTTAGATCGGGGATTTGTCAATTTGACTGACATGGTTTGACAGTTATTGAATGGACTGTCATGAAATTTGGTGGCGCCATCCTGTGGATTGCTTGTAATCACTTCAGGTCAAAAGTGTTATTTGTCCAGAGCTTTGGTCATAACCAGATACCACCACACTAATGGCATCCGTGCAGCCACTAGCACAGCTGTAGAACTGATGTGTGCTCAGACACCAAGTGAAGCGACTTTTAGAGGAAATATGATTCCATTCAAAGTCACTCGAAAGACAAGATTGGGCAAGAATCCACCTGGGATGGTGCAAATTCATGCAAAGACGTGTCCGTGTGAGTTTAAATCTGTGCATATCCAGAGGCTTAAAAGGAAAACGGAGAGTGAGAGAGAGACAGGCAAACTCCCACACTATGGGCATGGTGCCCAGTGTTAGCTAACTAGCTTACAGCTAACGTCTGTACAGCTGGTACAGTACCACGGACAGAGTCTATGTACAGTACAGTCTCTGCTTGGGGTGAATAGACCCAAATGATGTGAGCAAATGATACACTTTCTGTCTGAAAACACATTTAGTTTTGTTGCTAAGCTCAGAAAAGTAAGATTAGGAAGCAAGGTCTATCCTTCTAACAAAACCTGAGCTGTACTAACAAATAAACCAGTCATCAAAAAGGGATCTAGTGTTTTGTTCTTCACATTGCTGCCTGATAAAGTCCTAAATATCTCATCAGTCAGTATATTTCAGGTTGTGAAACTGGAATCGCACCTGGTAGCATGTCTGAGTTCAAAATGGCCACCTCCCATTAGACAGGTGAATGCTCAAGCAGGGACATACATCACTTTCTCTTGAACCCGGCACAGTACCCTATCACACAGTCTAATATAAGCACTCTATGAATGCAATCCATTTCTGTTAGAGTGATCAAAAGCAGCCGGACGCTGGGGAAACACAGGAATGAGGACACAGTGGCTGGCTGATGGGATCACTTCAATTCACAGAGTGTGAGTTATGGCTTTGACCCACAACTCAAAGGGGGTCAAATGCACAAAGCTGGCAAATTGAGGAGCAGAGTCAGGCTCAGGCGCAAGACAACTCAATACGTTTCGAGTCATCAAAATAAAAAAAGAAAATGTAAAAAAAATGACAAATCAGCAAACAGCAAATTGGTGATGCAATTAAGCAAATTCACAGGTGCTGCTGCATCACGAGCTCAATCCCTTCAGTGCTGCTTCAACTGAGTGTACTCAGTTGAAGATGGAGTACAACAAAGTAATAGCAAAGCAACAGCAACAGTGATTTGGATGTAAAAGGACTGTTCTTTTGAAAAAGTGAAGCACCTACTTGGGCCATTTGATAACAGTCTATTTATCAGAGCTGTTGCAGTAATTCTGTGGAGTCAAAAGGTGTTATAGTTTTGTTGAATCACGTCCTATCGCCGCCCCAGCTGGGACAAAGAACTGCTTGAACATTTGTCTCTCAGGAGCTTTTCGCTGCAGGGAAACATTTAAGAAGGCAATGTCTTTTTACTTTGTCCCAGACTTGCATCCTGGTGATACAGTTTATACACTTCTTACTCCCCAGGACTATAAACCTTGCTGCAGTACAAAATATTCCCGTTTTTAATGACCGCTTTGACCTGCAGCTAACAAAAGTTCTTATTGACAAGCTGCTGGGGTGGAGGATTAAATCTGCTCATGATATGAGGAGACGCTGACTGACTGATGTGATTAGATTGCAACACCTTTATATTTTTCTCTCTTTGGCACTTCGCAATTTATCCTTCTGTATGAAATAAGTGAATCAAATTATAATCTTTTGAACTAGATTATCACTCTCTGTAAATCATATACAACAAAGTTTGGCTTTCCCGTTTGCTCAGAGTTACATGATTGATTTTCAAATCCATCCAGTAAATAAGCTCTTGTTGCAGCAAATTGCAGCAGATTTGAATGTCTTGAGAGAACCTGATAACCTAGAGATAATAAGGCGACAGGAACAGATATTTTATCTACATTTTAAAATTACTGCCTGCAAATGATAAGCTTCGAAAGATTGTTTTCTCCCAGCCATTATATCTAAATTGCTTCAATTTGTGTAGGACTTGATCTTGTTTGCAATTCTCATGTTTCAATAAGCGGCGACAAGGTGAAAAGGTGTGTTTCTCTGCCAGTGACGTCTACAGTAACCATGCGCTGATCATGAGCAGGTGAAGTCAGGCCAAGAAACAATGATTAACAATGCCCCCTTTCAGTAGCACAATTACCCAAAGCTGATGTCTGGCACCTGTCATCTACAGTATAGATCAAAGTTAGGATTGCTGAGGGTAATCGCTAGCTTGCTCTTGAATGTATCTGCGCTGACAGGATCGATGGAGGGAAAACACAGAGGTCTGTTATAGGGGACAATGTTCTATTGATTTACCACCACAAAGTGCTGTGGCCGCCCTGAATAAAAAATCTGTTGGTGATGTCTAAAGACGGTCGAGACAAAAAAAAAAAGAAGACAGATACGGGAGCTGGGGGGTTGGATGGGAGCGGTGGTAATCTGCTTACTGACGTTAAATGAGAGTTTCAACCTGGGTGTTTAAGAGGAGAGGTGAATAAGCGAGGTTGTGTAAAGGTTAGACGCGCTCACAGTTAGTGGGAATGCCAGGTGAAGTTAATTAGAGCACTGTGGCCTTTCGGGTTGAGTTTCCACATACAGCAGCCCACAAGTACTATAGGCGGCTCTAAATGAAGGTGGGAGACTGTAATGTTCGTGCTTTAACTGTTCTGCTCTGCTAATGCAAAGGTGATGATTCCAATGAGCTGAGAGCAATTCTTGCAGATGCAGCTGCTGATTTGCTCCGTCTTTTCTCTCGTATGCCTCACACAAAAAGAAATGTCATCTGAGGGGAAAAAACACGAAGCATATGGCACAGCACAACTCTCAGTCGGGGTAATGGCAACCATCTATCCCTGCCATCTGAGGAGAGGGAAATCTGCAGATATGAAGAGACACGCTGCTTCCATACAAAACAGTGGGACATGACAGTCAATGGGCTCTTAAACAAGAACTCCAGCTAAAAACAAAGGCCATCTTTCAAACACAGAGCTTTTCTCCACAAAAACACTGCACTGAACAGACTCCATCAGTGTCAAAAATTAGACACCAAACAACTGCAGTGTTGTCCAGACTGGGTTTTCTGTCCATTAATCCAAGAGCAACTCTCAAACGCGCGGCTCCAAACGAGCTGCCGTAGTCGAACTGGCAGAGCTGAAATGTTTTCCATGAATGGTTTTAACTGGAGTAAGGGCGGCCAGGCAGCTCTTGTTGCAGGAATCCCTGTGCCTCTATTTGCTGCATGATTAGCTTCTAAGTATATCTTGACATCAGTCAGCTCAGCTCGGCCGTTTGGAGCAATTCTCCGCGGTGATGGCGGAAATGACAGCGGGTTCTGACAGACCCAACTCTAACCCCATGCTGTCTGTGGCCGGACGCCAATGCACAGATTGTGCACATGACACCAGCACAATGACACGCACACATGGACTCCAAGTATGATCTTATGAACCGGCCAAGGATCCATTCTGAAAGCAATTTAAAAGCAACACACACAACAAAGGTAACAGGATAAATATTTGCACTGAAAAAAAACCTCCCTTGTCACAAGATTTATTTGTGGCTCCACTGCCTGGTGTTGTGAAACTGCAACGGTCGATATTCTATAAACAAAATAATATAGTACTATAAACCGGCCTGTAAAGATATTGAGCAGTTATCAAGTTTTACATCTTTCCTGCTAAATCAAGGCTCAGCAGCTCTGTTGCAGAGCGGAGGGGGCAGCGGTGGGTATCAGACAGGCATCGGTTTGTATTCAAACAGCAGTGCCATTTGTTAGCGGGGCGGAGGTAATGACTGTGTCCATACATGCAACCTCAGGCTGGGCTTTAGTAATCTCTCTTTACCAGAGCATGGCAGTGCCAACGCAGCCGAGGAGGCAGGGAGGAAGGGCGGAGGGAGAAACTGACAGCTTTCCCTCCCTTTCTCTGTCACTTTCTCCCCCCCTCCTCTCTTCCTGCCCATCTGTGTCTTTCGGTCTCACTCAAACTCTCCTTTTGTGAAAGGCTGCGTTTCATCACTGTGCCCTCACACAACCTGTGACTTTCAGCGTCGCCCCGTCATTCTCCGCCCCTCTGTGTGTTTCAGGCCCGTCGGAGGGAGACAAGTGAGTCTCATCCCCCTGTGTGTCTCTAGCTCCCTGTCATCTGTCTGCATGCAGACACGCCCACACAGATGATCAGCAGACACTTCCCTGCCCAGAAAGGTCCTCAGGCTGCCAGTTTCCCCCCAAGCCGAGACAATCTGCCCTCAGTCATTTGTTCGAATGCCAGCCAACTTTTTCCCTTCTCACCGTCCTCAGGCTGTCTCTCTGGTCCCCATTTTTTCCGCTGTTGCGCCAAAAAATTACACTCACATACAACAAATAGTATGCTAGCAAATAAATCCATCATCATTTTTACACTTTATCAGTCGTATATTTATATAGCATTGCACAGAACGTTCATCATCACCTCATTTTATTGATTTTCATTACAATATGCATTTGTACCAACCAGAATGTCATCAACAGTGTTTATGAGACAATGTTTATGAGACAAAGTGTTTGGTTAAAGTGGCATTAATTATTGAAAACAAACCTGCAAACACAGTACTAACATATTTTCACCTTGCAAAGTTCATATGTTCAACATGTTAGCAGTTGCTAAGTTAGATTTCCAGCAGATCAAGATTTACATTTATCTGGAGCAAAGATCCAACATTCACTCTTCATCTTTAGCTCTGCTTTTGGTCTCTACCAGCTCTTGAGAAGAATATTGGCCTCTTTATCAGTGTTCACCGGTTAGTCGGTAACTGTGTCTGTCTGCTGTCTGATGTTGAGCTGATTGTACACAGTAGATTTTTACCTATTTTTTTTTTGCTTGTAAAATGTGCTTGCTGAGGCTAAAGCTCAATGCTAATTAGAACAATGAAAGCAAACTACAATAGTTAAGTCATGGGCCGGATATTAAAAAATAAAATAAAAAAATGAAAAGATAATGAAATGCTCCATAGAGCTGAGAGGAAATGGAGGTTCAGGTGATAAATCTCTGTGGATTCATCACTACTAGCTGCACCTTTTACATATGCATTTCAGCCACTGTTAATATTAAAATACAGATTACAGCAGCTTTATGATTTAGAAGACAAATAGGAACCACGATGAACTACTGTGAAGCATCTATTGAGTTTTTCTGTATTTAGCAAAAAAAAAAAATAATAAATGCTGTTGCAGCTGCTTGAAATCTAGACATCCTGGCTGCAAAAACTAGATGGAAATTAGGTGGTGTCACTGCAGGAATATTAAGCTCCAATATGGAAGTAGAACCTCATATTGTTTTTTTAACACTCTCCATACCCTTTTTTAATCACCAGTATTTTAAGTGACATCCAAACGTTTCTTCTCATTCACAAAAACATGGGAATATTGCACATTTTTGTTATTTTAACAGCTTTGTAAAATAAAGACATTCATTTCTTTATTTATTAATGAAAATAAATTATTTAGAGTTTTTATTATCAAATTTGTGAATATGGTGTTATAATTAGCTAGACACATTTGTTACCACAGCTCAAGAGCTAACACAATACGGGGACACACTGTCCTACAAAGTGTAAGCCAATTAACCAAACAAAATAATAGAAAAATTACTTATTCCTCAGTTTCTATTAAATAATGCTTGGCTTTGGCTATCGTCTCTCCTCACCAAACATGCAGTGCATCTAAAAGTCTTCAGATTTATCCTTTTTTTCTCCCAGTAACAGGATAAACCAAATTTACGTGGTGCTACTTAACATTTTCCCACTGGAGCCACGAGAAAGAGCAACATCTGCAGCGAAGGTCATGTGACCTCTATTGCTGAGGTCAGCCATCTTGTCTGCAGTCCAGTCTCCAGTGTAAAAGCCAGATGCTTTGTACACCCACCCTTCCACCTCCAAATTCCTCCCTAAGACAGCTGTATGTCTCTTAGTAAGTCATGAATGTAACCCGGGCAGCAGTTCTATTTCCTCCACATTGTAACTGCTGAACAAAATCAGACCTTAATAGATGTGTGTTGTAGAAGGCAGGTTACTTCTTTGCAATCCCTCCTCCACTGAGCTCCTACTTCTCTCCTCACCAAGGCCAAGCTCATATCACTCTCCTGCTACATCTCTCTGCCATTTTCCAGGCAGTTTTTCTGCAAGGACCTTACTTTAACAGTCTTTAACCAGACTGAATGTTCATTGTAGCTGCAGCTTTTTGGTCCAGAAATCACCAACACCACCCTTTTAGAGTTGCCCACACCGCTGAACTAGCCTTAGTGTTACATGACAGAAAGTTAGGCTTTTATAATCCTTTATCTAACACGACCTTCCACCGTCTCCTTCTTTCCGCCCACTACTCCTTTTCCCAGTCGGTTCCCTTACCCTCTGTCTCTCCCGCTCACTCCATGCCAGTCCCCTGGGTGGCTCCAGAGCTCAGTGCCGGGCCTGAGCTCTTGCATGGCTGCCCTGCCAGAGTATATTTTAAGACAACCAGCATGTTTCTCCATGGGTATAGAGGCTAGGTATGACTCATAAGTCAGATATTTGACCAGGACAGCCACACAGTAGAGTAAAGCCGAGGCGTGGGAGGAAAGTGTGGATAGCTCACAAAGGGAACCTGACCGACCTCCATCTTTCCATCTGGTAAACAGACTGCTATTTCAACTCCACTGGTGTTTCAAAGAAATAATCGTTTCCCAACACCAAATAGCTCTCAAAGCCTCATCAGAGAAGAGTCTGTACTGAGGAGAGGAGAGGCATCTATGTAGTGTAAAGGTGTGCTGGTACAAACACATGTCACAAATGGAGCCCACTGACTTAAGGATCTTGGCTTTCAAGGCGGCATGACAGTCGAGCTTTTATGCTGTCACTCGTGAGAGTTATTTTGTGCAGATACTGTATCTCTTCAAGTCTTTGTGTAAAGCTTCTTTTGACTTACGCTTCACACAAAGCGAGGCCCTGCAGAGAACAATACAGTTCAGCAGAACTACCTTGATCAACGTGACTGTGCTGTGTTCTTTCTTCAGGTGTGACAGAAACTCAACTCAAGGTAAGAATAAAACATAGCCTGTAGGTTTATGACTAAGTGTTATCAAATGCATTGCTTTAAATCCACAGGATCTCACATTACAGCTGGCTGTATTGATTTTTCTCAACTGCAAAGTGCACTGGACGCTGCTTTGTTTTCCCTGCCGTGTTCTTTACAGCCTGCATTATAACTGTATTTTTTTCTCTGGAAAAATATGAAATATCAATAAAAACAGTGGTGAAATCTGCATGCTATTGGACCTTAGGCAATGGGAAAAACAAGAATATTCTTTCAGGAGAAACATCTGAATACAAATGCCTGTGTTTGTGCTGTGGTAATCGTTGGTGTGTGCAACATCTTTACATCTCTGCTCTGCTTCATTGCTCTGTCTGGTCCTAATATGGACTCTGACAAATTATTCACCCACAGAGCAAGCCTAGGTGCACGTTCTTCCCACCTACACCTGAAGCATGCTTGGTCTGACACATTCATTGTCAGTTGTGCACCTGCAACATTCTGACCTGCATCCCAATGACTCCTCTGTACTATCCCCCTCCTCTCTCCCTGTATAGCTCTCTCTTCAGACTCGACAGAGCATCATCACCAGGCCCATTTCTCCCCTAATAGTGCAGACAATGCGGGCGAACCTCCTCGATCTTATCTTTCCTGTCTGCTCCTCACAAAGAATTCTTTAGTAGGACCATGTAATTACGGACTGATCACAGCGGTGGAAAATATCACAGATATCCTATTCCTTGTGTTAGCGTGTCTGAGCTTGATGCCACACACTTGAGACAAATGTACTGGTTTAGAAGGAGCACAGAACATTGTAATAGGCAGTTATCTGCTTGCTTGGCATTACGTGGAGTATCGCCTTGAACCTTGAGAGGTGAGATTATAGTATCTTATTAACAACACCTGCAATCACACCAAGCACCGAACTCACAGCCACCCTTGTGGAGACGTGCTTCAGAGAAGTTGTAAATGTGATCAAGAATGTGCAGTTCTCGACACTTTCAGGCAAAAAAAAAAAAATCCTGCATGGGTAATTTTAGTAGCTCAAACGAATGTAATGGCTGCAGTCTTGTTTTCACAAATTATATTGTGCATTGTGGAAACTGCAGTGGAGGTGTGCGGTGATGAATCCATGCAGTCATAGTGTGTAGTGTAATTTACGCTGAGCTGATATTCCTGTTACAGCAAATAGGCAGAATTAGCTGCTTAAACTGCCACTCACAGTAAGTTGCTCACACTCATCTACCGGGGTTTTACAAAACAGGCATTAGGACAAAATTAAAATCTATAAACGGGTAATAAAAATGCAAAAACCCAATAAATGTAGTTCAAATTAAATGAAAAAACAAATGCAGGAATAGATGAATGAACAAATACATAAACAGATAAAACATTCCAAATATAGCCGCGGAACACTAGGAGTGAACAAGAACCAAAAACACAACTGTAAAGCTGATAATAAAAGTGATTTAAAAGACAACACTTTGTATTTTCCTTCCAAGTCTTCCAGGTAGAGCATTCTACAATCAACTAAGGGACTTTATTGCCATGGATTTAGCTGCACGGGAAGACCTTCCACCCAGGCTTTATGTATAAACTCCAACTGGCCCCCTCACATTATCCATCTATCACATGAGGCATTTGATTAGTAAGACCTGTTGTTGTTGGAAACACATGGCCACAGCCTGGAAGGCTCAGCTCAGGTCAATAAAGTCCCTTCTCTCCAGCAGTCTCTGGGCCCTAACAGCAAAATCCCAGTCACCTTTCCTCTTCTGTCTAGACAGGGGACAGTCAGAACAGCCTCAGGATCTCAGGTTGCATGTGACTCATGAGGAAATAAAGGTTCTGCTGGGAGTCGCACCACAGCTATATGTTGTCTTTGTGACTGGATGTCAATACAAGATTGACTTCAAACCTTGTAAGGAACTGAGTTGATGCTAAAATTAAGGATGTGTAGTGTCTAAATGGTTAAATAATCTGAGAACTGCATTTTGATGGATTTGGATGATTGAGGCGAAGTATGAAAATTATTTAAATGTGGGAGCGAAATATGTAATGTTTGGTAGTCTTGATTGTTTTGACAAAATTTTATTTTTAATCTGCATTTTAGCCATGCTAGTGACATAATTCTACATATGATCAGTCCACCAGACAGAAACATCAAAATACCTGTGAAATGAATTGTAATAAAATGTTGTTCAGATTCATGGATTACAGAGGCTGAATCCTAAACTTTAGTTTAAACTCTGTTTTCTTACAGCACCACTAGTAGGCCTACATTAGAGAAGCTATAGTGCCATTAAGTTTAGTCCAGACACTCATGTCTGATCACTTGAAAGCCCTTTGCTGATCCCTGAATTTCCTCTGCCTAAACCATAAAGTCAGATTTGTATAGGAATTTGTTGAACACTATTGACATTCCCATGGGTCCCAGCTTTATTGTATATTAAATGCCAATTAGTAAATGTTGGCATGCTAATATGCCAAACTAAGTTGGCAAACATAGTAAGTACAGCCTCCAGAGCCCGTAGCAAGGCTGTAGATGACTGGTTTTCTTGGACACTTGTCCAGTTTTTGAGGCTTTATTTTAACTTTAATTTACTAACCACACCTGGATAATGAGATTTGAGAATTAAGAAAGTCATGCATGTAAATCCTCCCTTTCATTTTGCATTCTGCACAGAACATGTTACGTTTTAGAAACTTTAAAGCGTGTTTCATGCACACAATACTTTCTGAATAACAACAAAAAACATCGGGACACTCTTGAAATTGGTTTCAATAGTTTGCAATCCGTTAGCATGAGCATCAGATGATTGGTCAGTTTTGGTCAATGCCCCATTGTGGTTCGTGAATCACGCAGTGCAGATTTTCTAAATCAATCTGCTTCATAAGTGCATTACTGCCATGATGATAATGCGCCTGTCGTTGTTTCTCTGATGTCCGTGATGTGCAGGTGAAGAAGAAATGTCCGTTGACACTGACTTTCTCAATAAGTTTTTATTATAAGAAAGAACAGCATCGATCAGACACAGAGACTGCCTGGAAGGATTCAGCCGAATGATGCCTCCAGAACAGCAACTGGAGGTCACTTTTATATGTTTTGAACAAATGAAAACATGTCACAACATATGATTCCTATTAGAAGACTACTGGTCAAAAAACAAGACCCCCATTGATTAACCCTATTACGGAATCCGAAGAACCTCAGAGGTCAATTTCCTAGACACAGGAACTCCTATCTAACACAACATTGAGTTCCTTCAGCAGGAAAAACACATTCCATTCTAATCAGGAACACATGTCTAGCACCACATGTCTCAGGTTAGATACTACATGCCATTATTAACAGACATGATTTCCTGTCCTTTGACTATTGAAAAAAAGCATGTTATACAACTACTACTGTGGCCATTCTTATTAGGATATGTAACAATACAGTAATAGTTGTACCAGTAGTTAACATTACACTATTTTGTGCTCTCGAGCAGTTTTACATGGAGAAAGGCAGCTACAGAAGAACTGGAAACCCTTTAAGTACAACTCATTAAATGTACATCTGCTGTCTTCTACCCTGCGGCACAGTCTGATGAGAATGATCCTGTGTCCGCTCGTGACCTGGTGGCCCATGGGCTCTCTGTTCTGCTCTGTGCTGCTGGTGTAGTGCATCGCTGAGGGCATCTGGCCTCGTATTCCCGTCTGCAACACACTGGCATGACCGCACAGCCCAAACAATGGACAATTGTCCACTCACTGAGCACAAGAAGCTTTTTTTTTTTTTTTTTTTTCTCCCAGTGCTGTACTGAATAACCTGCCAATTCTGGAAGAAATGGACACAGTCTTTGAGACAGAGCTATTATGTGTAAACAGACTTCCATTCTAACTGAGATCATGATTCATCAAGGCAAGTGTCTCGACTAATGGACCGAGAAGATTTATGTGGAATGTGTTTTTGTGACACGCACATTTCGCATAACTTCCACTCGCAGTGAGACAAAGTGTAAGAAGGCTGTATACTGGCATGCAGTTCAGAGCCAGAATCAAAGATGCGCAACTGACGCCAGATCAGACAATTACTCTGCGACAGGTTAACCAGCCGAAACAGGCATGAGCCCAGAAGAATACAATGGAACTGTCACACATCACCACTGAAGGGTTATCTCTCTTTTTTTCAACAAGTGCACCAACATGCCACTTTCTCAAAACAGCTCATGTGGATCTCAAGCCTACTAATAGCACAATTTGTCAAATGAGCTGAAATAACACAAACACAACACCTTCAATGTGTATTTAGAAGATGTGAAAAACAGACTTTTAAACTTTCTGGCTCATTGATCTTTCAAAATGCAAAATTAAGGAAATGTGGTGAATGTTGTGGGGGTTTTTTGCTAGAAGTTCATGTGGTTTTTTTTGTTTTTTTTTAGGGAAGAGACTTTATATGCACATTTTGTGTTTGCAAGAACTTCAGACATTAATCCAAAGTCCAATACTAAAATGATGACAGGGTTCAGACACAGAAAATTCCTCTATAGCAGTATTACCGAAGCTAAACCCATGAATACAGTACTTAAAGAAAGAAAGGATTATGTGAACTGCATATGGCTTAAACATAAAATATTAACATTGTAGTGTGAGTCGGCACGGCAACACATAAAAAAAATCGTATATTTGACTCTTACAAGTCACCTTTGTCATCTATGACCAGCAAAGTGAGAGCTTTGAAGTTCCTCATGCTCATTTAGTTTATGTTCATTAGATCACAGTCAAAATCATAACCTTTGTGTGGATCTTTTCTCTTGATAAAAAGGTGTGCTGTGTTTCCAGCTGTGCAAAGGAACTGGAAAATTGGTTGAGAGCAAAGGACTACTGCCACAATAAAATATACACCCACACACAGAGATGTTTTTATTTAGGAGGATATTGCACTGAGGTACATGAATTCCCTGGAGACGCATCCCAACCATAAGCACTACATGTCTAACCCCAGTCTTTATACCACCCTAACCTAATCCCCACAGTAGCAATGACCAAAAATAAATGTAATGTTTAACCTTGAGAGGAAGCACACATCTGTTCCCAGAGGGGAAGTAAGGACCCAATATAATATAATGAATTCGAGCTAAAGCACATACATGCATGGACTTATTAATTATGTGGAGACTTGCACGTGATTCATTACAGTGTTCCTGCGCTTTGGTAAGACTGAGCCACAAAATAATATGGTTGAGTAAAGGGTTAAAAAAGCAACTTAGGGGAGCTTTAGGATCAGGATTACAGCAATATCTGCATGGATGCAGTTAGAAAATGACAGTCACGGTTAACAGAAATTAACACTTTCACTCATCAGCATCAACCTGCTTCCTCTGTGGACTTTCTGCAATAAAAAAAAAATACTTTCTTCTTTTGTTTCTGATGGACAGCAGTCATAATTAGACTCGATAGAGAGCTTGAACTCAAACAAATGTTGTTTTGGAGCATTTAGTCAAACTTCAATCAACTTTCTGGCTGCAGTGTGTGAGGAAAGTCTCCTTAATGGGAATGAATGGAGACATTTTAATCCCTGAAAATGCAATTATTGCAAGAACACACATACAGGATTCATTAGAGGAACTCTCTGCCATATTATAAAAACTGCACCCATCTGATTAGTCTGTTTGTACAAAATGTTTTGCAATCATTATCTTGAAACAAAATTTGCCTGTTTAAGTATTATAGACATTTTATAATTGCACCCGCTGGCAGCAATGCAGTGAGAATAATGCTTCACTGGATGATGCAACATACAGACATTTTTGTTTCTAAAATGTGTGAGTGAATTTGCGAGCAAATATCCCATTTTACCGGCCTTCGACCTCCAGGTAGAGAGCGAATGACAGCTCTATGCATAATCCATTGATAAACAACCTGCTATTGATTCCCCTAGCCTCATTAGGGCCAACATGTGAGTGCTTCAATACTGATAAAGCAGTTAAAAAACTGTATATTCTGTCATCAATAGCTTCTGTCCAGTAGTCAATTGTAGATTAAGCAACCCTATTTGAAGGGAAAGAGCTTCCGTAATTTGCTGAATGTCAATGGTGATTGAGGTCTTCCCCCAAATCAATGTAACTGTCACATGCAGGCGTTTCAGAGAGCATTTGAAATCCCCCAGGATTTGCATCTGAAAACAGTAATCCTGTCAACTGATTTTTTATGTATGCTCTGTTGCTGAGGCACAGAATACTTTTCAAGCTCAAAAGAGCAGAGACACACAAAGACATTTCAAACTGCACTAACACGCCACTGCATAGCCAGCCAGAGAGAGAGAGAGACCTCACCAAACATTATCTCCAGGGAAATACAGACAAAATGAAATTGAAGCTAATGAAACTCTGAAGTTCCGCTCTTTCATTTTCACATGTAAAATCAACAGGTATTTTAGCTTAACTACCCAAGGCCTATGCTGCACTCTAATAATTTAGTCTCCCTATAAACTTCCACAGTGTGCCGGCTGATATAATGGTTATTACCGTGTGTTGTTTGAAAACATTCTGATGCTCCCTGAGGCCCCGCTGTAATAACAGAACTGAAGGACAAGGAATGAATCCCGATGACAGTTTATTATGTATACTGTGTGAGAGAGCACACTGGACCCTGACATTTCTGAGACACAAACAGCAAACACACACAGGTGAAACACACACGGGCGCCTGCAAACACCGCTTCTGGTATATTTGTGAGGTTGAGGATATTTTTGGTCTAATTTCACCAAGTTTATCCTCCATATGTGACACGAAGTAGCTGAGCACAATTTTTTGCCCTCATTTTACGCCACATTATAGTTCAACTTTACCACATTTCAGAGGAAAATGTTGTACTTGTTGCTGCGGCACATGTATCTGACAGCTTCATAGAACAATTTTACACACAAAACCGTTATTATCCAGTTCTGCATTATTATTTGTTGTCATGAATAAAACTAACCAACCAGCAAATAGTTAAAATCTGCTCGATTGTGACCAGCTAAATCGGCAAAATGCTTCTTTCATTAATTACACATGAATGCACCAGAATAATAACACAATCACACAATAAATAAAAGTAAATAGTGCTCATTATGAATAAACAATCACTTAATCAACACAAATCGACCGTATCTGCATGATTCAATATCACCAGAAGAAAGTGATAAAATATGAACACTGTGGCAGAAGGACCATTGTGGTTTTGTCTTTCGTCTCTTGCAGTTCTAGCTGCCGTGCGGCGTCTCCGTCTATTTGTCGCTGCTCTTCAACGGCATGTCTGCATTAGAGTCCTCACATGAGCCTGTAGTCTAAGTAGAGCCTCGTGCCACCAGCCTCCAGGGACAACAAGACAGCCATGTGAGCAGTGCACCTCCTGTCCCTTTTAGGTTTGAAGCATGCCAGTATACTGTAATTTAAAGTATAAAGCTGCATTAGCATTTTTGCATAAGTCTCGTTGTTAATGAAGACTCTGAATATGAGGTGAACATGATGCAGTGTTGAGAAATCACTTCGGTCCACACTAAAATATTGTAATGACTGTTTGATTGACAATTGTGAATATTTGTATAGACATTCTTGGTCCCCAGAGGATGAATCCAAATGATTATTGATGATCGTGTGACATTTCTCCACTGCTAATCACCATTAGACATTGGAGATTTCAGAGGAAATGTCTGAACCATTTTACTAGAATGGATTGGCAGGAAAATGAATGCTCCTCAAGACATCACTTCACTTTTTATCCAATACAAACAGCAAGTCGAACTTTTGTCTTTGCTGAATACTTAAAATGCATGAAGAACAAACTATATTCCCATCAGCCTTATGTGTATTTTGAGCATAGCACTAATTAGCAGATTTATAGGTAACCTGAAAAACATGAGCACGGTAATTCGTAAATGTGACAATAATTGTGAACTAACTGTAACATTGTAGCTGTTAGCATGTTAATTTGATGCTATTATTTAGCTTTTAAAACCACTGTGCCTAAGTTTAATGTTACAGAGCTGCCAACACTAAAGTCATTTGAGATAGTATTTATAAGCGTTACATTAACATTTAACACACAGTTTATAATACATTATATAGAACGTAGTTGTAAGCAGCTATTATAAGTGGTTATCACTGTCATGTATTATCTCTTTATACATCAGGAGGATGAACTGACATTATTTTGTTGAAATCAGTTTTCACTTTAACATGAAAGAGTCTTTTAGGTAATTTTGGTCAAAAAAGGCCAATTGTATTGAACACGCTTCACTGTTGAAAAGCAATAAATTGGTAAAAGTTCCAAAGGGGTGAATACTTTTCATAGGCACTGTACGTTAAAAAAATACAGCAGCCTACTTACACTGTAGCGTGTTGTAAATCATTTGTTAAAGGTTTATATAGTGCTTATAAATGGTAAATAGGAGGACTTGTGAGTAGTGCTTCCCTTGTTTGCTTTTGTTTGCAGCTTTCCCTTAAAATAGAATATCTTTTATGTGTTGAGTGGGAATTCCGCCTGACAAGTAAATCCACAGTCTTAGTCTTAAGTGCAATATAATTTCGAAGGTGCCCCGAGATTTCGGAGCTGGATGGGAAAAGTGGTGAGAAAGCGATAAAACTGAGAACAAAGCACCGAAAACAGGCCTGAGAGGAACCACAACACATGCCTCCTTTTGAAGCGGCAGACACTCACAGGCAGCACTAAAAGCAGCCTTTTAACAAATTCAGTTAACTCATTTACCAGGATTTGAAGAACTGCAAGACAAGTGCCTGATCATATTTAATGCAAATTTCTTATTGATCTGTGGATTGCTGTTTTGTTTGTGTGAGGTTTCTAAAGCAAAACCAGACTTAGATGCTATTTAGTCACACGGCACTGAAGTCCACTATGGCTAAGTGTCTTTGTAATTCAGACTCTGTCCAGGATGATGCATGGATCGCATATCACAGCACTGAGACAAACAACTATGAGCCCTGTAATAACGTCTCTCAGCCCACACTGGATCGTTTTCTGCTGCAGCAACGGCGACAAGTTTTCCTTTTCGGCGGGTGAGAGGCCAACCAGCAACCAGCAGAGACTTCCTCATGCTTCTCCACTCATCCCCGTAAGAGGATCGGACGTAATGGGGTTTCCTCTTTCCATGGCTCTTTCTGCTCCCCAGATAAACAGCAAAAAACTTCCAACAAAGTCTAAGTGCTATTCTCGTCACATTTTACAGTCACGCTAACAATAAGTTTTGACAGGACACGGGTGTGACCTCAGTGTGAGTGTGGTAAGCTTTTTTAGCAGGTGCCCTCTTCCCTCGCTTCAATGCAGTGGTATAAAAAAAGAGGGGCAACAACCCCACTGAGAGAATCAAGCTGCCGCAACTGTCGAGCAAAGACCCCAAACCCGTGTATGAATGAGAGATGGCACCTCATTAAAGGCACTGAATCAACATTTGTCAGCTATAAATGGAATCACACTGCAATATCCGAGGCACAATACGTCTGAAAGCAAGTAAGAATGTACTAGTTGTGCTGTCATTGAGGAGGCATTTATTCATATAGCAAGCTATTATGTCGCCGAATAATAAAGTGCACCATCCCTCCGGGCTTGTGGGAATAGCCAGGACCTTAATATTAGGCGTGCATGGTTTCTCATATTCTCCCCGTGGCAGACAGCTGACCTAATGACCTCATGTCAAATGCAATGACATCTTGTCCAACACGGGGATATTTTATTCATTTTATTAATATTGCATTACGTTGCTCATGTTATGTTGTTCATGCGTGTGTGAATATACACGTAGTTCACTGAGAAGCGCTCCCTGGTAACAGCATTTTTTCCAAAGGGAGCAAAAGGATGGAAATTCATGGAAAAGTGAGGCTGTTATTAGGCAACATTTGTCAGTGTGGCTTTCAGTCTAACTGCTGCCTCTGCAGGTCTGAATGCAGGTTTTCTCATCACATCTGACACATTCTACTTGAGTGCAGTTCATTCTCTGAAGATGGTTAGAAAACACCACAATGTATGGTCAAGAATCTATCCCAGCAACAAATCTATGCATGTTGTAGCTTAACAGAATAAGTAGTTCTTGGATTTCTGTCATTCTGTCTAAACAGATCGTATCTGGTGAATGCATTTACCTGCTTCTCAATCTATTTCTCTGCTGCTTACAAACAAAAGTGAGACATTTGCTTGTTCTTATAAATTGATCGTGCCTTGCTCACTTCTTCCACAGTTCAATCTGTCTGAACTCTGGCCTGGGAAATAGCAAAGGCGCATAGATCTCCAGCCAGTTTGAAAGAGCAGGTGGAATTGACCTGTTCTTCAATACTCTTCGATTGTTTACATCCTTGTTTGTATACCTGCATGCCTAAAGAACACAGGGAATATGAGGAAGTCTGTGCTGTGCGGTTGGCCGTGAACGCAAGGACAAGACAGGAGGGAAAAAGGCTCCAACTGCGATAAAAAGGGGTATAATTTTCAACCTTTTTAATATTATTGTTTGCCTGTTAGTGATGCTAACACCTGCAGCTTATACTTGTAACCCTGTCCACATTATTTCCTATCCCACATGCATTTTTCCACAGCATGTGATAAAATTTCACCTTGCCAATTCTACTTTGAACTGGCCATAAGTCAGCATCTGATTAAATGGCTGGAATGAAAACCAGCAGGCTCCTCAGTCCCAAGGACCAGAAGTGTGAGTCAGATAATATATTCAGTATATCCACACAGGATGAATAATAAAATAAAGAACACCATATTCCTTTTCAAATTCCACAGTTCTCTCTGCATATGCTTATTTTGTCATTATTTTGTGTCATACTGTTCCCTTACAATTCTAGAAGTAATTTAACTTTTATTACAACCATTTTTGTGCGAATTTAAAAGTCGTGTAAAAGTTTATATGTGAGGCAAAAAGCAAAAACTCTGATCATGAATATGATAAATTGCACTTTGCTGCAAAATCTGCATAAATGTGTTAGTGTAACTGATGACTCATCAGCACTTTACAGTCTGCCAGGCTGTTTCTGGTATTTTCAAAAACAGTGTCATTAGACTAAGAAAGAATAATAATGATAAAAATTAAGAAATTACTTAAACCTGTTATTCATTCTGAGGGTCTGTCTTCTTTTGGAGGGCTTTGAGTGGAAAGTGTAGATGCTCATTCGTGTTGCATGGAAACAATACAACCAATAAATAAGTAGATACTTTCACATTGCTCAATCTATTATTGTACACAGACATGGCAACATTAGGGCCACAAACTGGTATTGTAGTTTTAATGTACATATTGCACATACTTAGTGATTGAATAATTAGGCATACTGTCCTCACATGTATTTAATTAGTGACCACATTCACAGATGATGTCTGATGTGTCATCACAGCACTTCTATAAATACAAGTGTGTTCACACCCTCATTTTAACCTTTGGAAGGCCATGTGTGGTTGAAATGTGGAGAATATCATTACCAACTACTGTAGAGACTTGTATAAATGTCTGTGTCTCCTGCATTAAAACAAATAAAATTAAAATGTACTTTCTGTTTGAATTGACTGGAGGGGTGAAATCACACTTGAGGCAAAGAAGTTGAACTTTTTGACTCATATCATAATATACAGTAATTCTATTTTTCTGTTGTGAATAACTCCAAAGACAAATGGACGACACTGGGTTGGACTGAAATACTTATTAAAGTCATCCATACTAGAGCCCGACCGAGACTGGATTTTTTGCAATGTTGAGAAGGGAAAATTGGGTCACTGTTTATTAACTTTCCAGCAATGAATACCAGAAACTACTTAGCAGCTTGTTGTGAAGACACCAGTTGACTCTACATCACCACCTGCTCCACTCTAATATGTACTCTACTACATGTGCTGCACAGTGTACCGCAGAGTATTGCAAACAATGGAATTGAAGGGTGCTCTACTGGAGAAAGTTTGTGATGGAGCAATTTCTAAATTACCCTGAGCACACACAGAAAAAAAGCTTTCATATCAGCACATATTGGACCACATATGTCGATATTAATATATCTGTGACTAATAATCAGTCAACTGATATAGCATTTGGGTTATTTCTCGTACATGTACAGTCAAGTTTCCACCCACAAGGTAACAACTGCTGAATTTTCAAAAGGGAACATTTGAAAATATCTTCTATGTTCTTCTATGTCATAGGTCATGATGTTTAAACCCTTTACTGTTAAATATTTAGCAGCTGATTTTCTCCTTATCCTCAGTAACCAACAACACTTAAGTCCCTGTGCTAAAACACATTTTATTATTTGTAGTCCTATAAAAGTTTACTCATGAGTTAACTTAGAACAGAACTTTAGTTAGGGAAAAAGTGTCAAGTTAAGAAATTGTTGTCTTTATTATTCATATTTCCATTACTTGTTATAAAGTTAAAATGTACTGACTTTGGTTTCTGTGTCACAGTCTGAATAAAAGCCAATTAGCAAGTGATGGAGAGAAAATACAAGAGCCGAAGCCACTGGTGTGGATCATTAAATATCCACAAGACAGTTATGTTTTCAATCCTTCAGCAATGGTAATAGGACTATTTGTGTGCACACTGTGCAGAAGTCTGTGTGTATCTGCTTGTATGCTGCATAGTTGACAGACCAACTGTGTCTTTTATGATATGGCTGAATATAACAAGAGATGTAACTAATTGATCTGAGCTGCTGCACGGACAAATGGCAATCGTTTGTTGAAAAACAGGCATATTTAACCACTGCCAGTTGGTGTCACTTACAGAGTTCGCTACGTAACGCACACTGCCATCATATTCCTTTGGTGTCCATCTTTACCACTGTCAGCTGAATAGATCACACTGCGAGACTTCAATCTCCCTCAAATCAGTCACAGTGATGATTCTGTGAAAAAGGGGAGATAAAAAGCCGACTGGAGCCTGTCAGGGCTATGAGAGCAGAGGACGTCAATGCCTCACTTAGACAGCTAGTCTGAAGGGGCCGCTTCCCCAGACAGGAGGACAAGACGGAGTTCACCTGCGTTCAATACAAAGTTTTGCCTCTGCCTTTGGGAGCGGAGATGCGACAGAGAATAGCAGGCTTCACTCCCTGATGTAAATGTCATCTGGATAAAAATCAATTTCAGGATTCATTCAAGGAGTCAAAACTTACAAATGGGCAAAGTTGCCTGGTCTTTTCAGCTACAGTGTCGTCCTGCTGCTGCACCCAGAATGAGCAGTGGATGATTTTTTCATAGGTGCATGGTGTCATTGCTCCTGATAACAATTCAAAAGTTTGGCTGATTGATTTTTTTCCCCTCCTGTGGCATTGTTGCTTCTCATTTCCAACACAGCATGAAAGGCCTTGAAATAAAAACATCTTAGCAGCAAATCGGCCTCACCATGGCAACAGTATTGATCAACCCTCTTGGGTCCTCAGAAAAATCTATTCCTCATGTCAATTTCCCAGCGTTAACAGTCCAGCAGCTACTCATGTCTTGAATAGACAGGTATGATATTTAGAATCTGGCAATAAAGCCTGCAATCATTATTTAGCTTCCCTGATGATGCATTTATCACAGGAGTAGTGGGATACTAAACGGCTTGATGATGTTCCCTGACAACAATGCAGGAAGTAGGCTACGAGGACAGCTCAGGCAGAGGTCATTGTTGTCTTGAAGTATAAAGATTCAACTTCAAAGTCAATCGGATTCCTTAGTTATGGAGCGAATTTCCCCAAGGAGATGAATAAAGTATCTATTCCTGTCCATCCATCAATAATAAATTCCTATTGACCATGACATGAAACTAAGCACAGAGCCCATCTGAAGCCTCTTCTTTTTGATTTGATAAAAAAAATAAATCTGATTTGCTTCTTTAATTACATCTGAACAGGTGTTCTCTCAAGCTTTTGACTGGAATCATTTGATAGTTGATGGAGTGCAGTAGCAAATAATCTCAGAAACTCGTAATTGCTGCCACACACCAATCAAACGCTGTAAAACTAATGAGGGTAAATGGGCTGGGAGCTCCCGCATCAGGTACGTATTGATTATACAGTACCATGTGGCCTCACATTTAATTTAGCATCCTTATTATCAAGAACATCATCATCCCTGGTACCGCCGAAAACGTGGGGGGAGAACGGTTACGAAGGCGGACTGAGTTCATTTTCTCTCAGGTGTGCAGATTTGCATGTGGTGATTTAATCTACCTTTCCGGCTGCACTTTGGGGAAATGAGAAGAAATGCAGAGTGATGGATGGAGCTGGATGACAACCGCTGTCAATCCGCAGATTCCTTGAGCTTGATTACAACGCCTGAGCTTCAGCACCACGTTGCACATGGAATACACCTACACACTGACAGCTTGACACTTACAGACATGCTGATGCACCAGGTGTGAGCAGGAAAGAATAAAGAGAATTAGGGACTAATCTGGCTTCCCTTGGAGGCTTCAAATTTCACAAATGCATACAAGTTATTTGCTACGCAGCTTACATGAAATAGAGGAAGTCTCACAACCCTCGCATTCTGCAACAAAATAATGAGTGTAGTGAGGATGCTTCAAAGTGTATCTAGAGGGCTTTACCAACTTGGAATAATAAAAATTTAATATGTTAACTCAGCCTACACAGTGTGAATAGGAACCAGAGCCAAGCTGAAGGTTGTGGTGGGGACCATCAGTCTAACTGTCCAGTCGATGGACCCACAAAACCCCAGAGGATGACTGCTTTTAAAAAAATAACTGGACAAGAGCGTTGTGTTGAAGTATGCGTGTGGAAGGAAAAGAAGGAGGATGGGGGGGTCTAAAAGCTTCCTAAGTACTTCGATGTCCTTGCAGTTAAACAGCTACTTAGAGCTGAGCTCGTGGTTTGTCTAAGTGAACTCAAACAAAACACCAAATGACAAGACTGTGAGTTACAATATGCAACCACAAATCATTAGCGCCAACACTACGGATTTGATGATGCTCCCAAAAAGTGTTTTTACAACTAAAAAAGATATCATTCACGTAGTGTTTCAAGTAGTAAGATGTTTTTGCTATGGTGATATGTCTTAAATAATTAATCTGCTGTATTGGTGCCTTGCTGTGTCTTCCTCCATTCTACTGCAGCACCATCAGTTGACTCCCAGCCAACAGGAACTGAAAGGTGTTTCCCATAAAACCCAATCTAAGTCATTTTTTGGAATTAGTGGTGCAAATTAATTTAATTTACTCACAGCTATCGAGCCCGATTAGGCCGTAAAGAGTTTGGAACAAGCTCATTTTGAAAGGGGAGGGAGGGGAGGCCCCCCTGTAGATAAAACCGAGCCAAGTCAACCATAAACTGAGGCTTTCAGGTTCAAAACAATTCATAAAATAACGCCCGCAGTCTCACCATACAAGAGGCTCATATAATCATGTGCAATCACATGAAACAGGCCTGTTATTCTCAGGAGGGGGTTGTTGAGTTTGGGGTGTGATTGTGTCAGGCTGTCAGTGCCCACTCATCAGACTCCGGAGTGAGACTGGAACAGACGGGAGCTGTTCTTTCAGCACCACCGGGGACAAGCAACAGCACTCTTAGCTGTCTTCTGCACACTGTGTAGTGGGTTGGAAAACCACCCCCAAAAAACCCGCTTCACCTCAGCTTTTGATGTCCAAAGATGGAGAGCCTGAGTGAGAATCAAGCATATCAAAATCTAACACCAATGCGTGAAAACTGCAGCTTTTTGTGCATAAGGGTTGGAATCAGATAGCTGTTTACCACTTTTTTGCTGTGCTTCCTATCTGCTACCCCGTTAACTGGGTGGGTAGCCACAAGAAGGCGCATCACTTTCACTCTTCCCTCCTTCCCCTCCAACGCGCATTGTTTCCAGAAAGCTCACACCGTAGCTAAACTAGTGGGAAATATTCGGCTATTTTACAGGCACGAAAACTAGCGCTCACGCTCACAGACTTGCCTGAAAGAGGCGGAGGATGTTGGCAACCATGATCGATACTGAACTCGCCGAGGCTCCGATGACTCCCACCACTTTTTCAGGCTTGACAAACACCGGTGGCTCCCCGTTCGTGCACCTCACGTCGGAGGTGTCCTTCGTGATCAGGGCTTGCACGAAAGTTAACGACTGCTCCAGGGCGTACGTATCTCTCGAGCAAGTGTCCAACACCCGTGCGCCTAAGGTGATGTTGGGTAAGAGTTGGTCGTCCTGGTTAATCTGGTCCAACGCGTACATCATGGCCTCGAGCCGCTGGACGCCGTTCTCCTTTTTCAGGTCCCTGCACGGCGTGCCGTCAATCGATCTGGTGTGCACCGGGAACAGTCCGCCGAGGGTCAGATGCCCCTCAGTCCGTATGGAATGTGGCGCATAAGTCTCCTGAGGCAGCGCGACATCCACCACAGTCCTCATGAGCCAAAGCAGCCTCCATATAGAGCTCAGCTTGGCACATTCACCGGGACGCGCCATGATCAACTTTTAGGGAAGGAATGGAGCCTGCGAATCCGCCGATGGAAAGAAGAAAAACAAAAAAATGACCCAGAAGTTTGTTAAAACGAACCCATTCTTGTCACCAGGGAGGAGATTCAACAAGCTGGGCTGAAGAACCAAGACGCAGCAGAAGGCTCAGGCAAACTGCGCCCATCGTTTTTTTTTTCCTTCTTCTTCTTCTTTGCAACCGGGAGTGAGCGGTGCAGCTTGTTGAATGGTGAAGCTCCTCGTAATTCAGGAAGGGCTACATCCCATCAGTCAGAGAATATCACTAAAAGAAGCGCCGCTGCACACGAACTGGCCTGATTTTGTCCATTTATGCCTGATCCAAATTGGAAACAAAAGAGGGGGGAAAAAAAACCCGCGAAGAAACTGACACAGGCGATGTTCGGAGCGACGCAATTCAAATCACCAGATGGAGAGAATGCAATGAATTATCTCTCAGGATCAAGATTTAAAACGTTAGGACACCGGCAGAAGTGGGTGACATTCTTCTCGCACTGAAGTCCACGGGAGCGCAGGGATGGCTCGCTCGGCTGTTGGCGTCTGCCTCCCAGGGGCGCAAATCATTTCCACAGTGTCCAAAGAAAAAGAAAAAAAAGAAAGAAACGATTAGCGCAAATGTGGAAGCGCAGATTGATTTTTTTTTAAAGACAAAAAAAAACAGCTAATTAAATCCCCTTCTTTTTCGTCGTCTCCGCAACCGGTCTCATAATACAAAATGAATGAGTCACAAGCAGGGATTCACTGCGTGCGCCGAGTTTTCAGCCCCGTTTCCATGTGAGACGTCATTCAGTTGGCGAGAGAGAGAGTGAGAGAAAAAAAAGATTAGCATCACTTCATAGTGAGGTTTTCCAGGAAGTTAGCGCTTCTCAGACATGAGAGAAGGTAAACAAGGCGAACAAACAGCACTTACAGACTTGAATAATAAGACAATTGTTCCTCTGAGCGCCTGAGTGCGCTGCATCTCAGCATTATAAGCTCTCTCTCTCGCTCTCTCTCTACTTACCCTCCCTCCTTTATCCCCCTCAAACACACCAGCACACACACAAAAAGTGTTTTTTTGTTTTTTTTTTACCCCTCTCTCTTTCTCTTCTTTTGATGCTAACTGTGGCAGGCATGAAACAGATCTGTGGCAAAACACAGACGAAGCTGCAGGTATGAAAGAAAAAAACCGAGAAGTGCCTCTCCTGAAATAGTTTTGGATTCATTACTGATGCACCTTTAAAACGGAGGAGGGAGGGAGGAGAACAGACACGTTTGGAGGGGTCCAGGCCGGTCTCCCAGGCAACCCTTCCTTCAGAAGACACTCCTGATTCATCCTGTGGTGCGCCCCCCCTCCTTCCATCCACCGCCACCCACCACCTCCAAACACACACACACACACACACACACACACACACACACACACACACACACACACACACACACACACACACACACACACACACACACACACACACACACACACACACACACACACACACACACACATCCTGCTGGCACACACACCGGCACACACTGGTGAAAATTAACCACACCTTCAGGAGCAAGGAGCCCTCACATCTTTCCCCTTAACAAAAACCCTATCATCACCGAGCTATTTAATTGCACAGATGGTACTTTTACAAACAAGCAGATTATGATAATTTGCTTTCGTGGGCATGCATTAGCCTGGGACTCACTTGGCAATTTTGAGGCATTAATTAAAAAGGTAGTTTCTGTTCAGAATTGAAAGTAAATCTCATATTTGGAAAAAAAACATCAACAAAAAAAAGAAGAAATATTAGTAATTGTTAGGTTCTGCTAATGAGTACATGTTCACTGGGTTACAGTGAGAGAGAGGCTGCCAACTCTGTAAAAGACATAATTCATTCATGAAGCTTTGCGTTCAAGTTACCCCAGAAACTGACCGCCTCTAAGCCAGCCGCCACACATTCAACAACAGCAGGACGTCTGTGAGGAGCAGGAAACAGTGAGTGGATTACCGGATAAGTCAGTTAGGTTGTTTGATCTTTGAGTAATAAACAGCCTCCGAGAGCTGCTTTATCGTGGAAATGATTATGAGGCATAGAAACCCATTTTATGAACATGTTCATTCCATTAGTTTCCGTTCAATTAAAAGATTAGAAAAGGCGATGCAGCTCTAATTGAAACTTGTCCTATTGACATTACAGGCTTGGATGGACAAATTTCTAATTAATTAAGCTGAATAGAGATTAATTCAAGCCTAATCCTGCCATGTAGTGTATTTATCTCCATTAGACACACAGAGTACATGAATATCTTTCAACAGGCAAATTGTGCATGTCCAACCCCAGGCGTGATAATGTGGTTTTTGGGTGCACACAGTGTATGCCGGGGCCAACATTCATGAGCGGCACTAAAAATACATTTAAGGAAACTGTGTGGGAACTGCTGGGAAGAGACTGCTGAGGAGAGAAATCGGGGATGTGAGAGAGGAGGGAGGCAGATGGCCACCTCCGCTGTGAGCACACCGAGACAGATAGGCAGGAATGGAAAAATGCAGCAACAGCCCTTACAAATGACACCCTGAGAGACTGGTGTCGCAACGCACGACACTAATTCCACTGCTCGGACTCTGCGGTGAGAGCCTGACTCCCACTTACACTGTCAACGAAAAGGTTACTTTTGAAAAATGGGGCCCTCACCATGATTTAATTCACTGAGTAACCCCGGGAAGAGGGGCCTTTTCCCTGGGGAGGCCGTGTGATTTAGACTGAGATTACCCTTCGGTTTGGATCTTCTCTTCCTCCTTCCACTCTCTCAAACAGAGGCGGAGTCACGTGGGCGCGCACCAGCTCGGATAAATTCCGTTTCGATTTCATCATGAGATGAAGTAGGAAGCAACAAGCGAGGAGGGATGAGGATGTGTCCTGCAAGAGGTTCACGTTCAATATGCAGCTGACCAAACAACCGCATGCGACCATAGTTTCCAAATGCCAGGGCTGTGCTACATTTCAATGCTCCCTGTGAGAGAAATTATTGTCTCATATTAAAGAGGCAGGGCTTTTGTTTCTAGAATTCAATAACATGTCTACCCGATGCAGTCTTCTTCAAGTCAATTACAGGTCTGGCGCTGTGTGCTCCTTTAAAGAACGGCGAATCAAAGAACAATAAAAAGTCAACCTTCAGGACAAGAGGCAATAAGATTTCCTTTTGGGCTGACACCAGGCACAATGGACTCTGTCTGTCAAATTAATTAACCCGGAAACCTGTTTAATTCCCAGGCCCAAATGAAAGGGTGGCCGTATCCACAGGAAAGAAATAACTCCAGAGGAGGAGGTAATTGCATGTCGAGGTGATTTGTTCGAAAGCACGAAGGCCACCAGCCTGTTTGGAGTCATGCATATTCTGTGAGGGGTGAGGTGTTAGATCAATGTTGGGGCAATGTTAGATTAGCAACATGAAGGTCACTGAGCTGCTGGGCCCCCATGTCTCATTTTGTACCATCTGCTTTGGAATAATAAAATCGGGCTATCTAAGGTTTTCTTTATCACTGTTAGCAGAATCAGTGGCTGTAAGGATGTAAAAAAAATTTTTTTTTTAATTCTAATTCTACAGGCATGCTGTATAGGAAGACAAATTCTTACCTCTTCTGCTGTTTACGCCAAAGACAAAGCAGGTGCACTGCAGCTAGGACGATAGACTCTCCACACTCTCCATTACGATTGTAATCCATCTGTCATACCGTCTCCCTTCTAATTATGTCTCTGTAAAGCTGCTGCTGTGAGCTCAGTACCCATTCACACTCTGAAATGTGAAAGATAGACAGATAATGCTCAAGTGATCACTGGAATACATAACATGCAGCAGGAAGCTTGGTAACAAGAGGTTTTTCTCGCCAGGCTATCTGCGAAACTCATGGGTTATATGGCACAGAGTCTGCTTAGATTATAGGTTGGACAGAGATGAGGCCTTTGAGACAAGCAGAAAGTTAAACTGAGAAAAAAGGAGACATTAACCCACAGCTGCTGCTGTTTTTCTTTCCTGTAGATGTGACAAGTACCTGCTCCTGATTGGAAGCCAGTGTGGAAGTGATAATGATTAGAGGTATTATATATGACAGTAATGGACCCAAAGGTGCTGACCTCCAACCCACATAGTCCCGGAATTTTCCAGAGACCCCATTAGTGGGTGACTGGGCCTTTGTTTTGATGGCTACCTTCATGGTCTGCTGGACACACATGATAAGTGGGTGCAGCTGTTTTGTTAGCCAGGAGGACTTTAGCCACAAATTTGATTGCAATAGCAAATGTCTCTCGCCTTGTGTCTGTTAATTAGGCGACCTTTTGAACAGCTCTGGACCTCTGCGAATTATTTCATCTCAAGTGTCTTAATGGAACATTGTGACGGAGATTTTATCCACAGTCTCGACTAATAACAGTCCCTCTTCCTGTGTGTTTGTGTGCGAGTGGAGATGCTATGACAAGCCTCTGTGAGGATGGAGAGATGGATACAGATGACCAGATTATAGATTGCAACTATATATACAGCAAGGAAAAAGACTTCATTTATGTATTTCTTCTTAGAATAAAAAAATGCATCCACTGCAAATGACAAGAACTAAGTGATTCTTCCGATAACAAGAAGTAGTCCCTATAGACTGTATATAAAGATTTTGAAGCTCAGTATGGAGAGTGGAGACTCCAGCCGTCACCATTTTGACAGTGCCTCGCTCCTTCTAACTCCTGACTAATTTAAAAAAGAGCAAAGAGGCAGAGTGTGAGTGGAGCTGAGGTGGGCCATGCAAATGTCTCTGGACTTGTATGACAGTACCCACCTGTCATGTAAAGTGGCCATGCAATTAATTATGCATAACTTTAGGACTTAATGAAATTTCAATGGATGAGTTATATACAAAATACACCCTTACAGTGGTCTTGAACGGAGAAACTAGCTATAGAGACCAAAACACTATGTTGTACCAGACAGTCAACATGCTTATTTCTGCTGTAAACTTGGTTATTTTAACATGGGACTGAATTGCTTTTGAAGCCAGCCTCATGTGGCCATTTAATGAAGTGCAGTTTTTTGGCATTTCTATGTTGGCTTCATGTTTTTGCCCTGAAGGCTGTCGCTTGGTTGTCCCTAATAACTCTGAATCAAGGTCTATATATAGAATAAATCCCTTTCAGACATGCACTCCTTTCCGTTAATCTGACAGCAACTGAAGGTGTTGGCTTCATGTGTGAATGCACACTTGGGTCACTTTTCCATTAAAGTCACGACACAAAAGTAACACTGCTTCATGTTGTGTGAAGTGATTAAGTGAAGGCTTTTTTTTCCACATTTCAGCGTCATATTCATCCCAAAACACCACAGAGAAAGCCTTTCCTCTGAGTTTATTAAATACCTGCATATCAGAGAGCTGCAGAATCCACATGAGCGTCTCCAAAGCAAGAGAGCTGTGTGCAATTGTGCTGGTAACGTCATTAATTATTTGTAATTATAAATTATCCCTGACATGGAGACAGGATCAGTTCAGGTCAGGATCCAACAACAAATTGTGATGTGTACTTTTCTCACATCAGACAGGTGAACTGTTTCCCTCAGTCAGAGTTTATCTTGTTGCTTCCAGGTCTTTTCAAGAGTTTTTATCCCAAGTTTGTAAAATACTTGTAACATTAGCTAACAGCAGGATCAATATGAGCATTTCCAAAGCATAAACAGTCATTAATTAGTCGTAATTACAAATTTTCCTCGATTTGGAGACTAGATCGATCAGGATCTAGCAGCAAGTCACACTGTTCTTTTGCTTTTGTAAAGTAGTGGTCAAATTATCATCAGTGTTCAGTGTTTAGGAAATAATAAATTAACCAGGCATTGGGTTAGATTTAGTCTTTTAAGTTTAAATACAATAACTTGTGATTTTTGTGGGAGATAAGGCTATTTCTTGGTTGATAACTTCCTGAAGTTTTGTTATCACTTTGAGTTCGCCAGGCAACCACAATGATTTAAAAAAATCTTTACATTTACTTTCTATCACAGTAACATAATGATGCAGTACATGGGAGTCCAGCTTATTGCAGATATACACAGTTTCTGTACTGCCTGGAGGGCTTTGATGACAGCAGCTTTGAAAATGAAGATGTATCTGAAGTTACTGCTGGTGAGGAAATAGTTTTCATGCTGTTTATGAATTTAAAACAGAAAAAGCAAAACCAAATTACCTCTGGATAGGACAAGACTCAAGGAACCTTCCAAGGAGCACTTCCAAGAAAATGTAGGACTGATGGAGGGCTGCTCATATACGTAATTATCTCAACTGCTTCACCCCTGCAGCTATAAACACACAAGTCGCTCTTATGGCTAATTTCCAACTTGGAAGCCAGTAGATCTAACAAGCAGTGCACTCTCCTGGAAAGCTGTAGTTTTCAGCTGCTGTGGCTACAGCCAGAGGAAGGTAAGAGATGCTGCAACTCCAACTAGCTGATGGATACTCTGAAAGTTGTTTTTTCCAGAAACAGAACTGCATATGTACCGATGTTAAAACTTAATGCAAGAAAGATGCGTAAAAATGGTAGCATCACATAGTTTGTCCAGCAGAGCAGGTACGAAACGCTAATCTGCTGTTTCATCACTGCCTCCGTGCAGACTTTACTTCTTACAGCATCCGTTACAGGCTGTAACTGTGTAACTGGCTTTATCCACTCCCGGGGCTCATTATATACACTTTGCTTGTGATGTTGTAGAACTTTTGGAATTAATGCATAGACCAGTGTCCGAATTTTCCACTACAATAGGTACATTTATATACAGCAAAGAGCACAGTGGCTCCACATCACGCTGCTAGAGGAGAAAATGTTGGCGTCCAGTTTGTTGCTGCTGAATAATATAGTCGGGCTTAAGAAGCAGAATTACCACTTGGACATCAAGCATATTATCATGGATATACTCCTATGTTGGACATATGTCTTTGTCAATTAATTTTGAAGAAAGTAATTGCATTATCATAATAAAATACTTGCTTGAGGTCCTTGAGAAAGCAGAGATTTCGTGAGCGCACAGCAGCAGTCTGAGTGCGAGGAGATGCACTCAAACTGAGACAGCATATTTGTGCAAGCAGCAGTTTATCTGAGTGCAAACAGTTTTGAGCTGATTCACACCTGAGCAGGGGCTATTTGAGAAATAGGGCAGGGATTAGGGAGAAAGCATTTCAAATTGTGAACGTATGTAAAAATGAAGAAATAGTGCTCCCGAACTGAAGAAAAACGCACACTCTTAAACAAAGGAAAGTACCTACGTAAATATGCTCTAGTAGTTGCTCAGTTGTTTGCAATGCTCTGCACTGCCTGCAGCGCATGTAGCAGAGTATGTATTACAGTTGAGCAGACGGTGGTGCGGTGACAAGCAGTGTCTTTTCGGTAAGGTGCTAACTAGTGTGTGAAATGCATTGTTGGGATGTTAATAAACAATGGCTGCATCATTTTCCCTTTTTAACATAACTCTATCATTAACACCTACTAGCCACAGCATTAAAACCACCGGCCTTATGGTGTGTAGGTGTCCTTTATGCCACCAAAACAGCTCAGTCCAGTCCAGCCATGGATACTGGACCAGTGGGGGTGTTTTGTGGTATCTACAACAAGGACATTTGCAGCAGATCCTTTTGGTTCTGTGGTTTGTGGAGTGGGGACTCCGTGAATTGTGTTTTTTTTCCAGCCTATACTGTTTATGTTGGGTGAACATCATTGTCATTTTCATCAAGCCATTTTTCAGCATTTTGTGGTCGAGCATACTGCTGCTTTTGAATTTTGATGTTGTTGGGGGCTTGGGGAGGTCATTGAGGGTGAACGTGAGCTGCAAAAATGTTTCGGTGGCTGCTATGAGTTGAAGTAGCATTACCATAAAAAGCCAGAACACAAGGTTCTCCAGCAGAAATTTGTATTATAACTAGATTATCATTGTCATTCTCTTCACTTGTCAAAAGTTTTAATGTTATGTATACAAAGAATAATGGATGATATATCAATTCTAGAAGTTTTTATTCCCTAAAATTCGTATCATCACAAAAATTCAGCATTGGTCAGAATCCTCTTTTTGATATCTTTAAGTCAACATTGTTTTTTGTTTTTTGTTTTTTTTACTGAATATCTCCTGAGTAAACTGAATCCATTGCAGTTTATCACAAAACTAATAACTTCTTTTATATCCTAATTACATCTGCTTACCATTACCTATCATCTCTGTGGCTCTGAACTTTTGGAAAGCATCATGTTTTTCTCAGGGAATTCAGTTGTTCCTTCACAACAAACAGAACTCTGCAGAAAGATAAAACCTTCACTGTGATAAAAAAAAAAAAAAAAAAGAATCAGGACATTTCCTCAGCACAATGTGTGCAGCTGGACAGTTTTGATCTATGATTACCATTTTTATTCAACAATGCCTTGTTCTTATTTTGAATTGATTTCTGTCCCGAAGGTAAACATTGTCCAGCAGCACAGGCATTTGTAAAGGGCTGCGGTTCCAAATAAATTGTGGCGCTGCACTCGTGATGTGACACAAAGAAGAGCTACACTTCCAATCTCCACACCTACAAGCCCTTCTCTCTTCTTCGTCCGTCACCTCAGACTTTTCTGAATTCAAAATGAGGCACAAGTGCTAAATGTCAGCATGTTAAAATGGGCCAATTCTGGCAGATTAAAACAATCTCCATGTTGATGAAGACGCTAACACTGAGACACTGCACATACTGTACCGCAGATGGACATCATGACCTCATCATCCCTTTCACTTTGGCAGGCAAGCGTCCCGGTTTGTTATTCAGTTCAATTTATGTTTTGGCAGCTGCTCACACATCATTACAGCGAGGTTGTGTCTGACATATTTGCAATGCAAGTCTCACTTCAGAGTATGCAATTTTTCTAAAATGCTAATTGTAATATTTCACAAATGAGCTCATTGTTCTATTTTTCACATGAACTTTACCTTCAAGAAAGTGTGGTTGCCATTAAAACTGTGTGAGCGGATTATGCGTACGCTTCCGGAATTAACTGCAGCGTTGTTTGTGTTGCAGGAAAAAAACCATATTTTCTTCATCTTACACTGCTCATTACCATATGGAGCTGCCAGCGAGGACTGCAGTGGAGGGCAGGTCTACTTATTTCAGATAAGTGCCCCTGCACTCTTTACCAGTTTGAAAAGCATACACAAAGGTGTATATATACACACACTTGGAACAAAAATTTGTTTAGTGTGAGTGCTTGCCGCTGTGCAATTCATCACGCACATGAATTAATCTCTCACACTCATTAGTTGGAAATTAACGGTGTTACAAATTACTGTACGTGGTTATCACATAAAGTGGAACAATAAATCACTACCTTTATGTTTTAAAAGCCACATGCTTGATCTGACACTTACGGTTTCTGGCTCACACGCTCTGTCACCTCTTTTAGCTGGAGGTTATACACAATTAAGAGGTTGGAGTTAAACCATACCCCATTTTGACCATGTGCAAGCCTGGGGAGTGTGCAGTGTGACAGTAATCCCCTGGGTTTATCTGTTCAGTGAGCTTAGTGCTTCCACAGTCCCCAAGTATCCCTCCCGTCTCTGAACCTCAGTCTGTCTCTCCTTTTAGACTCCCTACGGCCCAGTGGTCCCTCGGGAGCACCGTGCCTGGAACTGGGGGCTGCAAAAGTTGCCTTGTCCCAAGGCAGCTCCACTGACGGCACACTGGGTAGCTTTTGTGGTCATCACAGCTGATCTCCTGCATAAGGGGAGAGCGGTAAGGAAACGCATGTATTCACACCGAGCTACCTACTCAGATAAATTAGTCATGGCTTGTCTTAGATGCACTATGGATGTAAGAGGAGTCACGGTAAAGTCGGGTTGCCTTCCTCCCAGCTGACAGCCAGTGCTGAGGAATCGCAGCTCAAACAGAAAGAGAGTCAGAGGGAGCACAGTGTGTTTACAGAGTTTGGGGGAAGGAATGATTGGGTATTGTACAATTTAATGGGTGCCCAACAGTGTCAAGTGAAAGTGAGTCCTGTCGAGACAGGGCACAGCACAATACCGACAGAGCAGAATGGGACTTCTTATGGTTGCTCGGGGATTGAATAAAGCCCAGTTCATTTGCTGCATATCACGTTTTGTTACATGGTTCCCGACAATTCCTCATATTTCATCCGTGGAGCTGGCAATGGGCGTTTTATATCCCTCCTATTTCCCCCACCTTTCAGCTCACTTTAAGCTCCTCCGTGTCATGATGGTGTTTTTTCTCCTTTTGGAATTTCTCCCTTCTTGCTTTCAAGCTGAAAATCAAATCTATAAATCAAAGCCAATGGGAGAAAGACATGGGGACTGGAGGGCATTTAAATCCTTTCAGAGTTCCCAAAGCTTCAGAGAGCGAAATAAACAGGAAATTAAAATGGAGCTGGAAATGGTAGCAATCCCTCTTTTCAGGGGATTGAAATCAGGTGCATTTCTTAGCGCTTCCTTCTGCTTTATATTCTGTTCTGGTGGGAATGGAACCTCCTCTCCCTTATTAATTTCTCTGAAAAGAGAAAGGAATTATAGTCTTTGAGAGATACTACAAATGCAAAAAAATGTATTATTGATTCTTTTTTGCTACATTGTTTTTGAGATTTGTTTGTGTTATGAGTCATCAAAAAAGTTGTCAAGCTTAATGGTGCAAAAAATGGCCTGCAAATTAGCTTCCGGTTCCAAGGTTCTTCTAAAATCTATTTTGTATTTGTTCAGTTTTGCAGTCATTAGGCTGAACATAACCTACAACTGTGTTTTCTCACCTGGCTGTGTT
This sequence comes from Amphiprion ocellaris, assembly GCF_022539595.1. NCBI lineage: Eukaryota > Metazoa > Chordata > Actinopteri > Pomacentridae > Amphiprion > Amphiprion ocellaris. The sequence continues at coordinate 26,844,179 of NC_072773.1, forward strand.
TCACATATATTTTGCTGCTGAACAAAGTTGTTGGCTGACCTTCAGAGTGAACGTAATTTGCATAAAAGCATATGATTAGACAAGGAGCAGTCACCACTGAGAAAGCAAATTTGTTCATGCTTGACAACCGCTGACTGCATTTATGAGTGAGCGAGTTACCACAACACAAACACTGACTGCCCAGACTTTAGGTAGAAAGTGTCAACAGCCATGTGAGCCGATCTGTGAGAGCTAAATGCTTACAAACTGACAGTAACAACATAAAAAGGCACTAATCACAAAGCACACTAAACAATGATGTAGCAAGTATTTCCATCATAAACCAAAGTGTTGAATTTTTAACCTGAATTATTGAAGTTATTGTGCCTATAGTCTTTTTTTTGCTTTAATTTATCATTATGAAGTAGAGTCTGACTGCACAATGTAATATCTATAGAATAATGACACCATCTGAGTGTGACTGGCTCCATAAAAACCTTGCTTTCACTATGTAGGTACGTCTGCCATCAGGTAGGAAGTCTCCCAGGAAAAATGAAGCCTCGATTTACAGCATAAAGCAAGGGCATCTGCAATTCTATAGAAAAGAGGAAGAGGACAGTGCTTTTGTTTTCCCCGGCAGCTTTCCCCAAGTCGCTAAAATGTGGAACAAATGGAGTAATTGTGGAAACTGTACCGAGCAAAAGAAAAAGAGCCCCATTGTCGACAAAGTAGGTGAAGCGGGACGCTGATAGAAGGTAAAACATGAGCGAGCCGCAGATTTTGCATTTACTTGATAGAAAGAGCTCCAGGACTTAGTTCAAAACTGACATTCACCTCCCATTATTTCTGCTAGATCAGTAAGCGACACAACCTGCATACTTATTGATTCAACCATGCATATAATGTGTAACATGTTTTAGCTATGCTGGCCCACACTACACACATTATAGTGACAACAAAAGCTGTAAAACTGTAAGATGCTTATGTGCTTGGTATTGGGTTTTTTTTCTCTGGGTATCCTTGCAGCGGAGCTCATCACTGCAGCAACATAAAAAAAAATTTAAAACTACTGTTTTATGTTTCATGTTTTCACAGGAGTATTTTAGGCCAAACCATGATCTTTTTGTAGACCTAACCAAATGGTTTTGGTGCCTAAACTTAACCAACCTGCAGAATAAGCAAAAGCAAGCAACCAAAAACAAAAAAAAAAATGACAGAAAAGAGTAGCAGAAAATAGGGACTGAAAATAAAACTAAATGACAACTGAAAAGCATTTAAGTGAGTATTATAACCCAAACCATGACCTTTTTTTTCAGCCTAGAGTAGCTTTAGTATCTAAATGGAACCAGGTAGTTTTGTAGAGCAAAGAAAAGGAACCAGTGACTATAAACAAAAGCAACAACAGGAACACTTGGGACATATCCCCAATTACATTTGCACCTCTGGCCTCCTTATGCAGACTTTATTGCTCTTCAAATGGGTAATATGGTATGATTATATGACACAGACGCAGGCAATAGAAAAACATGCCTTTATTGCAAAACTAAGTTTTTGTACTGTGAACCAATATAGCTCTTATATATTTGGCGTGAGGCTGCATTGCTTTATCACAAAAATCATTGCAGTTCAGCCTGAGCCAGATATGAATGTGTGCCTAATTTAATGGCAGTTTAAAAGCTGTTGTGACGAATCAAAACCACAAAAGTCAGCATCATGGTGTCGCCACGGGATTGCCAAAGTCAGTCCTTAACCTCTAGGGACCTTGAATATGTGGACAGAACTTCAGGACAGGTTAAAGTTATTGATATATTTTAGCCCAACTGACTGACATCCTTCACGCTGCCAAAAAAGTTCAGTCGTCTTCAAATTTTATCGAAGAAAATCTTAACAGACAAATGAAAGACAACTAATTATGCTTTTCCTCTCAGAAAGACATTAAATGTAATACACTGAGGCATTTAGTTGAAAGCTGACAATGACACATTCCGATGAAATACATGACTCCCACTCCCACATCTGTGCAGAGGAAAGGCTATCACAAGCAAACATTATGAGTCATGCAATTCCTGACAGGCCCTTTGCAGAATTTTAATTAAAGCTAAGCCTACACATACATCACGCTCTGTGTGATCACCAAAGCAATACTATTGATTAACATCCTATAGATCTTTGCACATAATGTCAAAACTGGTGTTAATATCGAACATTAATTTCAGGCAACATTTCTTAATCAGAGAAAGGCAGAGAGCACAGCGCTGCACATACACAAATAGATTTACTGCCCGTGGTGCACAAATCAATATCTTTTCCTCATTGTCTCGAGTTGACGTGTGAACAAGAAATCCAAAACTCAAACATAATCACATCAAAATGACCGTCGTATGAAAAATGATACGTCTAGTGCTTTCCTTCAAAAGACTTCTACACAATAAATTGCACATCATCAAACTGATGTTATAAATCACAGCACTCTGAGGCGCAGGCAGCAATGAGAGACATGCTTTCCTTTTAAGTGGAGGCTTACAATTGAACCTCAGGCACTAGAGTCCATAAATCGCAGCATCAATTATTAACCCAAATCTGTTTTAATGTGCCAAAAGAAACCCCAATGGGCAAGCTAATGCAACTAGCAGGAAACGAAGAGAACAGATAAAATGACCAGTGTGGCCAGAGTTGGCTCCTTTTTACGTTGGTGCTGATCTAGAGTGCAGGAAAGCATCAAACATAAAACCATCCTGTCAGACTTTAGGGACCATCAGGAGTCATAGTAGCAGCTAAATAATAGAGAATTCCATTCATTTAAGAGTGGAAATATGCTAGCAGATTGAGCCTTGAGGTCATAATTGATGAGGGCCTCAGAGACACGGCAGTGCACAAGGGAGAGGCAGAGTCCAGCAGAGCAACAACATCCTCAGTCTACTCCCAGGATGCTTTTAGAAGACATGCGTGTTGAAGTTTACAAGGTGATATGAGTGATTTGAAAGTGCATCGAAAGCAAACAGCGAACCATTAGCAGACGACCTCAGCAATCACAACACAGCTGCAGGGATGTGGGTATATCATGGTCACAGGCTGAGACCAAAAGCAAATAGAAATTTACTCTCCTCAGGGTCAGTAATTTTGCTGTTCATTTTGCAGTAAGCGTTTTTTTTTTTTGTTTGTTTGTTTGGGTTTTTTTTTAAGCATTTTATGAACCTGTTCAAGATGTTCACATAATATGCAAGAAATACGATCTTGGCATGGAGGCTGTTGTAAGAACAATTCAGATCAACATCACTTATCTCATATCAAATTGTGCTTAAAAAATGCTATTCCAAAAGAGGAGACAGATAAAAAAAAAAAAAAAAAACAGGTGGGTAAATGATTTTTTTTAAGCTTTAACAAGAACAAAGTTTGCAAAGTGAGTCGTAGATGGTTTTCTCCCTTTTCTCACTTCAGGAAAAACGTATAAATCAAGTTGAAGCTCTTCTGACAATTTCCTTGCTTCCACTATTTATTATTTAATTATTCATCATGTTTTCAGAAGAAAAAGGGGCATGCTGATATGGGAGCAAGCCCAAATTTTGAACAGCGGTGCTTGCCAACATAGAGTAACAACCCAATTCCCAGCGCTCTGTGTACATGATGCAAAACCTGTAACTGTTTCTGATTTTCACACATTAAAATAGGGCTCGGGGCGAACTATACGGCTACACACCTAGCCAGTCAGTCAGATGTGGTTGTTCTTACTTATTTAGGCAGTCGGCTTTATTTCCACCCAGTGATCACTGGGGAGGCTCTCCAGGACGCACTCAGATCTCTTCCTTCATCTGACGGAGGAGAGGAGGAGAGTGTGCGAGATGAACACTGAAGCTGTCTTATTAGTGCTTAACTCTGCTGCTTAGGGCTCCAGATTGACAGAAGAAAAAGGAAAAGTGCTCATGCAGGCTGCGCCATAAACAGTGGCAGTGATAAATATCTGCTGTCACTTCCAACATGACTCACTTGTCTGAGTCTTAGCTTTACTGCACACAAAGGAGGCTCGAGCAGAGCAACCATACACTGCTATGAAATCTTTATCAGATTACAGATAATAGATGCACTCCATAAAACAGCTTATATTACCAGAGAGTGAGCTGAAGTGGAACACAGTTCCGCACCAAATAGTGAATAATGAGCATAATTTTATAAAAGCACACACAAGTAAACATTGATACAGGTAAAAAGCCATACAAGCCCTCATCACTCTTAAAATGGATGGCTCATTCATGTTGTTTCATGTAGCTGCTTATGCCTGTCCTTGTCTTCAAAGTGGCCACTTCAGACCAGCCACTAGTCAACACAGATCTGCCTGAGTGCAGGTTAGGTTGAGTCTTCTTTTTTTTTTAGTTTACAGCCAGAAAAGTGGAGTCAGCACTGCAGAGAATAGACCAGAGACAATCCATCCATTAGCTATACCTGCTTTATCCCAGTTTTATCCCATAGAGGGTCGCAGGGGGCTGCAGCCCATCCACTGAGAGGAGAGGTACACCTTCCACAGATCCAGCTGCAGCCGGTAGCAGGGATAACACAAACAGACATACAAGCATGGATGCTCACACTCACACCCACGACCAATTTTAGAATCACCAGTTAATCTACCATGCAGGTCTTTGGACTGTGGCAGGAGGAAGCACCTGGAGAAAACCAGGCAGAACACTTCAGATTTGAAGCTAGAACCTGCTCGCTGTGCTCGACTGTGTAGCCTGGAGAGTAAAGTTGCAGGAAAACTAATGCGGGGCCTGACATTTTTCTACAGAAATCCATATTTACATACACATTATATATTCTGTGAGGCTGTGTTACACTAATATTTTATTTCAGCAGCAGAGAGGGGAAAATACTCAAATCGTTTATTTGAGTAAAAGCAACAATTCTGCAATAAAGAAAATAAAAGTAAAAGCCCTGCACTGAATGTCACTTAGAGTAACTAAAGATACTTTGGTGTCTTTTTTAGAGAAAAGTATTTCAAGTCCCAATGCAGAAAATGCCCCCTGAGAGTGATGTACTTTTATATGTTATATAATTGAAGTAATATTAATGGATGAATGTATAAGCAGTATTTTACTGTTGTAACCAGTTAAGTAACCAGTGACTAAAGGTGTCCAATAAACGTAGTGACCATAAAAGTACAACTTGTTCCTCTGAATTATAGGTGTAGAAGTGTAGTTCCAGTGGTATAAATGTGCAGAGTACAGTTAAGGATAGAGAATATCTCTGATGTGATAGGAGACTACAGCTTGTTAGTACTGACGATAACACAATTGCTCTGTGCATGTTCACGACAGTTTCCTCCCATGGACTAAATACATACAAATTGGGCAGATTAATGACTCCATTTTACCCATAGGTGCAAGTGTGACTTACTATGTGAATCTGTGGTTGCTCTGTGATCAGTCTGTCCAGGTTGGGGTGGGTTTTTTTCTGCCTTTTATCCCACTGAATGCTGTGAAAGGCTTCCTCGGGCTCCTGAATAAAAGTGAGAAGTTGGAGAAAATGAATGAATTTTGTGGATTTAGTTTCACATTAATGCAGCAACAGAACAAAAACCAGCATCCTCTATTGTCACACTCCTGCCAAGCTCAGATTAGTACAATGAGCATGAAGCTGAGAGCCTTTTGGCTAATAGGTGTGTTCAAACTCAAAAGAAATGTGATCAAAAAGATCCGAAAAGATTTGAATGGACTAAATTTTTAACATTTAAAAACATAATCTCTTGGTGTTTTCTAAGTCAATAATATACCAAGAGCATAAATAACTACATAAGATACATAATATGTAAGAACAGTTTGTAGGTTACCAGGCTGTAAAAACCCTCCTTTACATGAACTGTTATTATTCCTTTAATGAACCATATGACCGCTTCTTTCCTGGAAAAGAACTGCAAAGTCCAAAAATCCATTTATGACTGATCTATTAACATTTACAACACCAGACTTGATGGCTTACACTAGAGGACATTTAGCTTCAGACAGCCGATGAATTATAAAGTGAGAAGCTCATGACATTGTGCAGTATTAATGACTTAGTCCTTTTCCAAGAAGCCATCAAGTCTGCAGAAGTATGTCTCTATGTGACAAAATATGTGAAGATTTTTTTTAAAAAACTGCTGGGAGAGACTTTTTTTTGGAACCTGGCTATATGGGGGATTAGCTGATGTTCTTTGGCAAAATAAGAAGTGGAATTATAATGAGTGTAACTTAATTAAATCTTGTTTACTCGCAGCCATAAACAAGATTAATCTATATTTTGTGTCACAGAAGATGCACTGTGTTTCTTTCCACAGGACATGTCAGCTAAAGTTTGCCTCTGAGTAATTTAGATTGACTACCTCTCATAAATACCAGACACACTGGGATTGAAGCAGGATTGGCAGCCCTTTAGAATTCTTCCAGTTTTATTTCCCAGTGCAGCGGCAACATGCAGAGCACATATGCTGCCAAACAGCCTTTGCAGTAACAACAACAACAGAAAAAAATCTTAAGAATCCCCCAACCTGGATGCAAACATTCTCCCTGTTTGAATGCATGAAGCAGCAGTGGAAACAGCATAATAGTCCTGAAATCTTACAGCTTTTAAAAAGCTAATGTGAGCACGATCTGCCCGTGTGCAATAAGCCACTTTGTTTGTTGAAAACTCGCCAAGTGGCAAAAAAGCAGCTGCTATCTCTGCAGTCTCAAGGGGCTAGTTAATTTTAGAAAGATAATCTCCTGCAATATGCTGAGGGATTAAGACGTTAAAAGTCCCAACATGGGGAGATGATAAGGCTGTATTGTCACGGACTGCGAGAGGCATCCAGTGCATTTTAGGGAATAGACAAGTATGTTACTTACCAGGCTAATCAGCATGCAGATCAGGAAAAACAAACACCAGTTGTTCAATGACATCTCTATGTAATTTGCCACTACCCCTCTGTCTGTCAGCCGCAAATGATGATGGTGATGACAGCAGTTCATCTTTGGCTATTAGCATTGTCTCGCAAGGCTACATTGCAGTACTTTCACAAGACATTACCTGCAGGGGAGGAATGCCACACTAAAGCAGGGGTTGTACTGTCTATGGCTTAATCAATGTCATTTGCATATGCAGGATAAAACTAATCCTCATCAAAGGGAGGTTCTCCACCTGAGGCCCTTTCTTGTCCTTTCCAAGGAATCCTTCTCATAATAAATGATCCCTTGACAATATTCACCTTGCCAGAAAGAACAAAGCGCGCTCGCACTGTATGCAGAGGGAGGGAACTACAGGGATGTTTGGACTCGCTATGAAAGTGTGATGCGATGCAGAGAATAAAAACCTGAGCTAAGCTGAGCTGAATGTCAGGGAGTGTTCAGAGCAGACCCGCTGTAATACTGTTTGGGTCTGGAAGTCAACCAAACAGCAAGTTCCAGGTGAATAACAATGCATGGATTTGCAGGAATCAGGTTCAAACTCAGTGGGACAACAGCAGGCTTGGCCTGACAACCTGCTAGCTTTTTGGGCTGTGGCCAAGGCTTTTAAAATCCCAGCCAGGGGTATCAGTCGGGGGTTCCCCTGCTGTTTTTCAGCAGTGCTTGAACGCAACACGTAACATACATAGAGGGCAGAAAAATACAAGTTATATACCTGCAGCAAACCTATGCATGGAAGAGCCGCTCCTCAGTCGGAGGGATTTGTGTCACATTAGAGGGATGCTGAGCAGAAAAGAACTGGGTTTCAAAAGATCCCCCAAGGCCTCGTATTGTGGAGAAAACCTCTCCCCTCTCACGGGCTCCATTCTGTATAAGATAGGCAAATTTACACTGGCAGACAAACGTGACATTTTCCTGGTGCAGGAGCTGCTTAAGAGGAGGCTTCATAGGTGGGCAAGGCTGATAAGACGACAGCTGGGATTGGAGGGACTGGAAAACCAGCGTGAAAAGGAGATGACAGAAATCAGTAAGAGTAGGATTGCTTTCATTTCCAAACATCTCCTATGTAAAAACCTACAAACGGGGTGAGGTTTCGAGCAGTGACGACCCGCCTGCACTATACTGGTGTCCCTTTTCATGCTTATTTCTTTATGGTAATGTCTACCCCGGGGTGCTGTTTGGCTGTCTTTACTGGCTGAGGTTCACAAGAATCTCACCCTGTTTACAGGCTATCAAATGGATTACAGACTCATTATCAACAGTGCTGTGCGGCCATAGAGGCCTGTCGTTTACACCACATTTCCACTGTGTCAGCCACAAACCAAATTCCATGGTGGGAGAGTATCAAGGTGTATGTGTGTTTTTTTGTGTACTGGAGTGTGTATGTGTGTGTTTGTGCAAAACAGTGCAGAAAAAACTGGCTGCACTAAAGGCATGGCTGATCCTGTTTTACACTCTGTCTCATTTCTGAAGTTGGAAATGGCGATTGAGTTTACCAACAGACTTAAAATTCACGACCACGGCAGGAAATTATCCTTGAATGCATTGCAGCGGTACATTCACCAGTGTATAAAAAGGAACAACTATTATTACTTTTTTTCTGCTCTGTTTGCCTTTTTACTGCCCTGGCTGTGATGTTGCACAAAACCTAGATGCTCACATCGGCTCCAGTGTCCCGTGATGAGGCGTGTTGGTGTGATGTAATGTGATGTGAAGCTCTCTGAAGGTCCCGGGCTCGACGACACCATACATGAGGCAGTTTAACATCACTAGCCATTATGAATTTACCTGCAAAAGGTGATGGGAGGCGAAACTAGTGTTATTCCGCTTGGGAATGACAGCATTGGCCAGAGTCTCTCTAAATCAGATTGATGATCCATTTTCCCTGCCCCGGGGCCACAGTAATGTAAGGGCCTGGGATCCAGCGAGGCTGCAAAGAGACAGATGGGACCTTGCCTGCTATGACCTTGCTGAGCTAATATTTCTCCCAGGCCTTGTCTGTTGCCTCATCATTAAAGGTGCCATGGCTATTAACATTGGGAGAATACTTCAAAGGCACTGTTTACTTGGACAGGACACAATCCGGGTGAAGAAAAATCACAGCAGCTGAGAAACAAGGCAAAGAGGGATTGTTTGGCAAATGGTGAGAGTCGTGTGAGTACAATTTCAGAGGTATCTCTGAAAGTCATGCAGTGCTGTGCATACATGTATTTTTAATCAGACCATGCACAATTCATATACAGCCTGGTACAGCTGATAGTACACCTGAAACAATTAGTGGAGCTACAAAAACTAATCTGCAAGGACTCTGATAATCAATTGGTTTTATTATTATTCAGGCAAAAATCCCCTATTACACTGGTTGCAGTGTGTCAAACATGAAAAATTTCTGAACCTTTGGGTTTGAACTGCTGGTCTGTTAGATAACCAATATGAAAATGACAATTTTGCATTTTAATCTACAAAACTTAGTTGACTAATGTTGCACAAAAGTTTTATGGAATAAGACTAAGAAGTAAAAAGAAAAACACTGAATCAAATTATTTAGACCATACTTTGCTTTTGCCCATTGGTAGTGGATTCTTTTGGGGGGCTGCTGTAGGTTGGGCTTGTTCCAGTGCATCCCATGGATGATTGATTGATCTTGGGAGTTTGGGAACAAGTCAAAGCTTTTACTTCTTTGTCATGTTCCTTAAGCCATCATTGAGCTGTTTTTGCAGTGTTATTCACATAACTTGTCGGTGCTTTTGATGCTGATTGGTGTATTTAGGCACACTTTAAAAATACTTGGCAGGTGCATTGTTTTGCATCTTCTGTGACTTCAGGCTATCCTCAGTTTCTTCAGGGCTTTATGGAGGCAATACTATCTTTTGCATGGCTCTTTGCTCTTCTTGTCACTGAAACTGCTTCTGTGTGACTCTGTCTGTAAGTTTAGAGTTGTTGGCTCGAGGAGCAGAATGAATGTGGGTCAGATCAGATGCCTCCCTGATGGCAGTGCATGATGAATAAGTATCTTAACATGTGAACTGTTTGAAACCTTTTCACAGTACTACACATTTTAAAGAAGATTTCCACAAAAACTTGTTAATATCAGAGTGAGTGCCCTGACACAAGCCTTATGTCACTGATTTTCTTTTCCCAGCGACCAGAAGCCATCTTCACCACATCACCACAAAAAGCCCACAACATTGTGGTACACTCAGAGTGCTTCACCTCTAACCTCACCATTCTAATTCCATCTGGTCCCTAATTTCAGCTGCCAGCGATTGCAGAGATCTAACAATTCACTCCAAGCAAAAGGAAAAGACAACAACGCTTTTCCTGGATGACACAGGACACTTTGCAATTCCTGTCATTTTCCAGAACTGAAACGGATGTAAAAGTTTCAGGCTTTCAAGGTTTTGTCAGGACACGTAGGAACCCTGGTCACGTTTCCATAGTAACAATCACTGACACCTGGTCACCAGTGTTTCTATGGTAACCATCAGTGACACCTGCCGACCAGTCCTATCAAATGACCAAAAAAGGGGAAAACATGGTCCGTAATTTGTGTTTTACAATCTCAATAAAACCGAGAGGCTTCCAGAGACAGAAAAGCCTCTCAGAGCGCAGAGTGGACATCGTCCGCTTGTTTGCCCAAGTTAGCAGAAGTACTGAGCTCTGTCACATGAATAAAACACAGCGTCTCGCCTCTGGTCTGCACCACACAGAGATTTTATGATACCAGATGTTTGTAGCATTGTTACACTAATCAATGAACTTTCCTGGGTAAAAAATAAAAATAAAAAAAATCTTGGAACTGTTACATTTTTTTTCTGTATCATGTGGAACTAAATGGTGCAATGCGATTTGTCAGTCGGTCAGTCATGTTTTTTGGCTTGAAAAAATACAAGTGGGTCAAAATTAAAGGCGAATTAATTATTCTAAAAACAATAAAGAACTAGACATCTGGACATTTGTGAAACTGGCCCTTGGCATTAAGTGTTGTGGCTTTTAGTAAAGTAGAAAAAGCTCTTAAATAAAGGACATTTAATTTTTTGCCACGAATTATCCACTACATTCACAGCCATTCACATTCTGCTATCTCACGGCTGCATGTTAGCTAACTGTTCAACATGTTTTCTTCACGGCGGAGTCATCCTTTTGCTGCTTTGTGAGATTTTAAGTTTCAGAATAAATCCACTGACATTAGGAATGGATTGCAATGCCAGAGTCAGACCGAGAAATATGGTCTCGGAAGCAATCCAGCGGGTCACTGTTACTCACCGCTAGCCAGTAAGAGAGAGATAAGGAAATAATCAAAACAGAGAGGCGAGGGCCAACTTCAGCCAGACTGCATTGACAGATGGGTTCCTACTTTTATTCTTTGGTACCCCTCCTCTCTTATTTAATCCAAAGCAACCAACGCACTCTCTGTTGATATGCGCAGGCTTTTGCAGACTATTTAGTCTTTTATAACCTTTCTGCTACTTTACTGCTTAGTACACAATAAAGCACAAGAACATCCCGCAAGCCCAAACTCCCTTATCTCTAGTTCCTTATCTCTCATTAGCTTTGGCCTATGATGAGTGCTTTGCAGGGGGGGATTATCTATTGAAATATGGTTTCATTTCGGAAAGACTTTATCAGCAAAGCTATTTAAATTTTGATAATGAAGAACACTGTAAATACCCCAAGCGCACTTGTACCGCAGCGTACACACAGTACGACAGTATGCAGCAGGTGGTAATCATTGTGTAATCACTCAAACAACAGTACACATCCAAGCCCCTGAAGCCTGCAGCCACTCCCCAGGCAGCCCAGCCCCTGATATTTGCTGGGCTTATGATTTGTTCTGGGATCTAAGCAATAAGTAAAGTCTCCTTGTGGCCTTGTAGCCAGATTGAATTGCAAAAGCATGTTGCACCTGGTGCAGCAAGAACGACAAGGAGAAGCAGCAACACTGTCTGTATTCACTATCTGATGGCTGCAACCTTATTGAAAATCTGATAATCATATTTGGTGAGCTTAATGGTTTCCCTCTGCAGGCGACAATCAGTCTCACTCAATCCAGTTTTTGTACCCACTGCTCCCCATCCCCCCTTCTCTTTTTCATCTTCCACCTCACTTTCACAGTGTGCGCCTGACAGAGAGGCATGATGTACGGCTGCTTAGCTCAGTTTTAGAACCTGCGGCACCACATCATTTTTCCTTTGCATTTTGTTTTCAAGTAGAATTAGCGTCTGCGTTAGTGAATAATCAATGAGAATCACTGCGGGTGATCAGCGCAAGCCTATTTGCTTGATATGTTTATTCTATGGCTCCATTATGCTCAGATTCAGCGGCTGAATGTCGCTTCTGGAGCTAGTAGTCTTTGTTCTGCTCAAGGACACATCAGCAGGAGAGGTATTTTTGTGACACAGGCTTGAACCTGGATCTTGTCATTAAAGAGAAAGTCTTTTTCCTCATTACTCCTTTATAGTGAATATATGATGCCAATACATGCTATATGTTCAGAGCCTCTCTGCAACATGAGGCTGTAATGACCCAATTTGCCCACAGGCAACATTAAAATTTCATCTGATGTGTTCTAATGGAGTCATACAGACTTTACTGAAAGACAGCATGCTACATTTAAAGCCATATCTATCTGCTGTTGTGGCTGACTTTTTTTTTTTTTTTTATTAGGAGTTCCTCCAGAGGTGGGAACAATACATCACTTCCTCCGAAATACCTGGAGGCCTTCAAGCCACATTGACATTTTCATTGTAGCACATTTGCAGTAATTAACAGAGCTAACTTTTTTATTGTGATTAATAATGGAGTAGAAAATAGCATTACTGAGCCGCACATTAAATTGCACTCATTAAACCGACTTTCCTGAATGCACCAACTCAGACTGCTAAGCAAGACCGTGGAAAGGTCAATGTGATCGTTATATAATTTAACCGGAGAACAATTATGAAATGGTCTAATAAGGGTGATTTCTAATGAGCGGTGAGAGAGTGACACCTCCTTCTCTGTGGAGCTAATCTATCTAATTGTCAAAATGGGAAGATACATTTCAGAGCTTAAGTACAACCCAAGCCTGTGACCTAATCCATCTCTAGTTCCCAAATTTAGTACTACCAAGGATACTGAAGCATTGTTTGGATTTATTTATACTGTATTTGTATTTTCATTTTTTGCCATTTTTATTAAAAAGATACTAAGCATTGCTGTTTTTACTCCACTAAAACTGACAGCTAGTTATTAGTTTTCTTATAGATCAAACTTTTACATTTAAGGAAATGTCAGCACTTGTAAAAGTAAATGCATTTTTAAGGATGGAACCAGTGGTGCAAAACTTTCTTGACTTGTGACCTTAAAAAAAAAAAAATCTTGATTTCTAATGTCTGAGTTGCTGAGTTCCACCAGAGTGGGATTTCTGCTCTTACAACTGTTCCACATGTAAATTGTGACCCAATATAATTCACTTTATTCAAACAATGTAGTGTAAGATACAATTCTATCAGTTACAAGAGCAATTTCTTGTATAATTACATTTACCTTAATTTTGTTATATTTTGCTGCTTTTACTTAAAAAGAGTTTTGAAGACAGGAGTATTTTACATTATTGTAATGCTAATTTAACTCATGTAAAAGATAACAGAACTCTCCAAAGCTAAAACTCTTTTTATGGACATCCATTTTAGAAAGAAGTCATTCATTTCCCTGTGTGCAGCACAAAGTGGAACTGAAAAATACATTCTGAAAGTTTTGCCACCTCATCGGGCACAAATTCAGTCAGTACTTTCCCTCCTGTGCAGGCAAATGCCTTTAAAGCGTGGGTCAAAGTTGGGAATGGTTCCAGAAGACCAACTATCTATTTTGCTAGCTTCAGCACTCAATAGCTCCCTGATTAAAGCCAGTCTATTTTATTGATTGAAAAGGAAGGAGAAAAAAACCCCAGAACCTTGCTCCTTTTCAGTCTCCGCTTCTCCATCTATAAAAGTGTTGGAAAACCTTGACCATGTCCAAGCAATTTGGGTGGAGAAGGCCTCTCCTGTTGCACTCAGTGACTCCGGCCATGCTCTGTTACCTCATCTCATCAGATGGGAAAGTATTTGTGCTTGTAGCTCTGGAGAAGGCGGCCACGAGTTAAATTGAGTTACCTGTTCAGAGATGGTTTCATTTTCCACGGATGGCCCCGGAGATCCTTGATGGAACTGCTAACTGCTCATCACCCCTCATGTCCCCCGGTGTCTGCCTGAACAGAGAGCAGTGACACGGTTACAGCGCTGAGGCTCAGGTGGCATCGACAGCTGGCTACAGGATCCATCACACTACCTCAACTGTGGAGTGCAGTCAGATCAACCTGCCCCGCGCTGACATTGCCGTTTCTACTCTACACTTAGGCAAAGCAACATTCTGTTTCTCTGCTTGCCGTCTCTTATATTTAAATGAACTAAAACAATCTTGTCACTGATGATCCTTTCCTGAAATTCACTCACTTCACAGTAATGACCACACATGGAGACACATGCATACATGCAGTCAGGCATTTCAGATGATAAATGGGCAACAGATTCCCCAAGTAATAAGGTAATGATTAATTTTATGGCTGTGATTTATATAAGATGTTTATGTTATGAATGCTAATCCATATTGATTGGGGTATAATGGCTTTTCTAAGATATGTCAATCTACCATAAGTGATAGGGAAGGGGACGAGGCTAGAGGCTTGACTGGTGTCCTGTCTGTCTATGTTGATAACCACAGGGCAGGAGATGAAAGACGCAGAGGAGAGGTGTAAAGAACTGATGTGGGGAGATAAGCGTTGAGAGGATAAACGAAAGGAGAGAATTAGACGATGAGAGGAGAGGAGGCGAGGAGCAGGGGATGGGAGCAGAAGGAGGGTTTAGAGGATGAGCTGGGTGGAGGCAGAGAAGTGGCGATAGGGGAGCAGAGAGGAGAAACAAAAGATGACAAAAAGTGGGGGAAAAGAACAGAAAGGCGATGAGAGGATAACAGTGGAAAGAGCAAGAGGATGAACAGACAGCCTGCCACCCCACAGTCACGTCACACAATTTACTATGTTCTGGCCCATAATGTTTTATAGCACAATCACTGATAGCACAGTAGTCAGTAGCGATCTCATTTCACAACCCATATCCTTCAGTAATGTGAACACAAAGGGAGAAGCAGAGCCATTAGCAGCGTCCAGTACCCATCTAGTGCTACTCATACATAATTGGCTTCTATGGAAGGAAGCAAGAAAGGGTAAACAGCAAGCAATCATATTAACTCCTGTGAGTCCTAATTGAAATCCGTTAACAATCAACGCAGATAATAGAGGCTGAGGAGACAAGGGGCAGTTCATACCCCGAGCCCTCGTTCCTGCACGCTGCTCTCCATGTACCGATGCGCGTGAAGACATGGGTATGGATTATAATCAAGAGCTATGTTTATGCTCATGGGTCATGTAAACACTCTAACCGGAACATCTGCTCATCATGTGAACGTCAAGGTGAGATTTTGCTCCAGTGAGAGGTTTTCTTTTTCTTTTCCAAATTGAAATCAGTTCTGGTTTGCTCCCACTGTACATGGTGCATACTGAGTGGATGTGAAATAGAAAAACTCCCAGACCTGTCAGTGCTATCATAAAGGCAATCAACATAATAATCTAAGGAGTGAAGAGAAGATCAATACCACTTTCATATCTGTCGGTTAAGTATGAAGCAGCCGCCAGCAGCCAGTTAATTAACTTAGCATAAAGATTGGAAGCAGTGGGGAAAAGCTATAGACTGGCTCAGTGTAAAGGCAAGTTTTACCACTGAATTTGAAGATTCTACGAAAATGGAACCGTTTAATTCCTACAACATACAAGAAACAGTTAACTACCTAGACCCACATAAATTCACAATGTCTTGTTTTTTCTTTAGTTTTTGTATAGCTTGAAAATTGAACAAACAATATATAACGTTAAATCAGTGGCTTTTTACCTTTCCACAAAGTTAGACCAGTTATTTCCCACCTCTACAGTAAACTAAGGTATCTCCTGATTGTCTGAGAAACAGTCATGGGAGTGGCATTCATCATCTGTTGTTTTCTTTGTGAAAAAATCAAAAGAGCAAGTTTCTAAAAATGTTGAACTATTCCTTTAAGACTATGTCCTGAGAAAAAGTAGAAGCATTATGCATCCTCAAGCAATTTTCCTTTTAGTTTTTTCATTATTTCATAATCGTGTTTATGCATATGTGACCTTTTTTATCATTAATTTGTTTTCCACTTGCTCTTATTTATTTTGAAGCACAAGTCACAGCGATAGAGGGAAGAAAAGGGTGCATTGGATGCTTCAGCATTTCAGTTGAGTCTTAAACCACTAGATGGTGTGCTTGTCTCTTCACATGAGAGGGGCTGAGTGGAGAAAATGTCTAACAGGAGATAGAGTCATATTGTGTGTAAGTGTGTGCGACTCAGCTTATGCAACATGAAAAAAACACACAATTTCACCAGGTTTTGTGGGTTTTGAGTAAGATATTCTCAAATAATGCAGTTCACTCGCTACAAATGTGGAGCATATGGAGCAGCTGAGCAACTCCTTGTGACAAGCAAACAATCTCACACCGTCTGAAACTCCTTTTCAACAAAGAGCTCATCCAGACAGCAAGTTCACACAAGGAAAGAAAAGAAGCAAAAGCCAATCCTCCAAATCTTTATCCAGGCACTGACTCAATCACATTTGAGAATGCAGCCGCCTGCCATGCGAACACAAAAGCTGTTGACAGACAGAATAAATACTGAACAAAGGTAAGTATGTTCAGGTTCATAGGTTGGTAATTGGCAGGCAGAGGCCACGGAAACCCTTCAGCTGCAGGGTTCGTCGAGCTGCTGTTGGATATTTCAGTGCATTAATGTAGCAATCAGACCTGCTCCTGTGTCTCACCCCACTCTGTCCCCTTGTCAAATATTTGTTCAGAAATTAGCATAGAGTTTGACATTTATTTCCCAGTCTTCTGTTCATTTCAATTATTTCAAATCGTATTGAAGAATGCTGTATGACATTAACATATTTTTCATTCATGATTTACACTGCAGTGTTTTTTTAAACTCTGATTCTGTGATGTATCCTTCAGACAGATATTTTTGTGTGATGTGTTTTATGTTGTTGACCTGCATTCATTAGTGCTGCCACCTATCTCTGTTAAGATCTTGAAAAGGAGACTTTTAATCTCAGAGTGGTTTTCTTAGTTTAATAAAAGTTAAATACCAAAAAGCTTATTCTTTGAGGCAAGGAATTATTTTCAAGTAGAGTAAGACCATATTACCAGAATTCTCCAATACATTTCTGTATTCCTGCATTCCTTTAATGTTGAACAATAGCATTCTTCTTGCATCTGCGAATATAAAGCTTTATATTATTGACTCTTAGTAAGCTTTGCTCCTTCTCAAGGGCAAGATAAGAGCAGACATTTCCCTGCGCTACAGTGTGTTTCTTTCTTTTTTTCCCCCCCTCTCCCCTGCAGCAGATGGCAAAGAGAAAATCGCTTTCTGCTGGGGGCAGGATGCATCAGGGTCAGGGTTTAAGCTTTGAGGTCCACTCTGAACCTGGCTGATTTGACAGAACTATTTTGCATACGCTGAGTCTAATCAAATATATGAGAAAGAAGAGCACAGGATTTGTGAAGCAGCTTGATACAAAGAAACTGATTAGATTAGGGATTTTACAGAACAGCAGGCTAGAGTCACACACTCTGGACTAACAGGAGACGCATACAGGAACATGCAGAAACAAACGGGGACTCACAAAAAGGTTTGCAGTGTACACTGAGTAGAGGGAAAGCAGGAGATGAAGAAGGTTTTAATTTTGACATTCCAAAGGACCTCCTTCAGTTGAAACTACACAGTATGTTATCACTGTATGATAACAGCCAATCAGCAAAAAAGGACAAAAATAATTGTCTTGCAATTTAAGTGAATAAGCTGCACAGAAACTCAGATATTTCTTCATTTTCTTGTTTGCGTCTTTCGTAATTTGATTGAATTGATCTCTGAGGACAATGACAAACAACTGCATTCAAAAATTGTGGCTCCTCTACAGAGAGGAAGTCAATACTGAAAATAATAAGTTGGCGAAATGTTGAAGTCATGTCAATCACAGCAAAACAAGGGCTGGCAGAGAAAAAAAAAAACATGTTCCCTGCACAATTACACCGCAGATAAAAACGAATGCAGTCAGTGACATCATGTTGGCACAGTGGTGCATGTTATTTAAAAGCCTCATATGCCTAACCATGAATCATTAGCGGCTTATGCAGATGAACACTTTGGTTTATAGGTCGTATGTGATCCATTTACAATTAGGGACTTAGGGAAAAACATTACATACGCGATTAGAGCAGCTCATTCAACAAACGGGAGCGTTACATAATACCCTGAAACAATCAATGAAACATGAATATTTAAAGAGCTATCCAGATGAGGTCTTTCTGTACAGTAGGACAAAGTTCAGTTTGCAAGAGGACAGACAAATTAGTTTGAGGCAAATTGAGCTTCAATGAAAGCCCACATGAACACAACACCTACAACGAGGGCCTGTTTAGAACCCCTTTTCTTACATATCTCAGATGTACTTGTGTGGGTGTATATATTTCTTACATGTTGCAGCCAAGCTGATGACTAGCCTTGGGATAAGACTGTGTGCAATGCCACAATGCCAGAGATGGTGATTGCTTGTTCATTTCAACACAAATATGTACAAATGTGTGAGTTTTTTAAACCTTTAATCCTTTTCCTAAACGTTGAGGAGGAATTCGCTAAATTGATCTCTGACTGCAGCCTGCAACCCAACACTCATGATCGTCTTTCTGCTTCAACATTCCCGCTGACTCCGCATGTGCCCCCTTCAGCCCACCTTCCGAGAAGTGAACCCCATCCGGCGAGGCTGAATCCATGGGGAATCGACTATGTGCCTCTGCCTAGCGAGCGAGGGAGGGAGTGAGTGAGTGGGAGTCCGTCAAAGCCCCGAGCACTTATAGAGAGGGAGGTGGAGGGCTGGGGCTAGCAGTGAGGAGGTGGCTGCTGGGAGGCAAAGCTAATTCACTGTGACAGAAATCAGAGCTGTCAGGACCACCATGACCAAGCAGCATGGACAGCATATATCCAGTCAAACCCACAGCCAAGGGAAAGGAGGGATGTTGGGGGGGCTCAGAGAGAAAGAATGAAAGAAGGGGATGTATTGCATAAGGCACTTAGAGAGAGAAAGAGTGCCTGTCTGATTGTGCGGGGGGTGGTTGGAAAACATCTTCCCTCTCCAACCACCAAAATAGAATCTACAGCGTAATGAGGCACACAGGTGAGAAAGATCCAGAAAGACTTCCAACTCAAAAGTCAAAGATTGTGACGGATGGACAGGAGGTTCAAGGACTCACACAAGCTGTTACAGCAAGAAGAAAACAGACCTCCAGACAGAGTCACGCACACACAAAAAGATGAAAAAAAGAATGCAATGGGCATATATAGCTAAATCTCAGTCGTCTGGGATTATCAGTGAAAGGTTAACGGATGGTACATGTAATATTCATGAAGAAAGCTCCTCAGTTCTGATAATCAGTTAGTAAGCAAAATACTAAAAATTTAATGCAATTTAATATTAATGGAATATTGTGGGAAATTTGATATTGTTGGGAGATGGAGAAGGAGAGACAGGGAGAGCGAGAGAAGGGCAGCCACCAGCATCATTACTTAATGATGAGAGAGGGAGACACAAGGCTGGTCTCCAAATGACACAGTGGAGGAGGAGGGGGGGATTGTGGGAGATTAAGGGAGCTCTTTGCTGTTTGTTATACACTGCAAAGCACCGCGGGATGTTTGCTGAGCGGCACTCTCATTTGGGACGAGGAGAAAAACCGGCAGGGGGACCTTAAACTTGGCTGAGGAGAAAGGCGAGATCAGTGTATTATTCCTTGAGCGCCTCGGGAGGAGGATCCGGGAAGAAGATAAGGATTAGACAGCACTGGTGTGGGTATCCATTCTTAGGATACAACTTGGAAATAGAAAGAGAAGAAAAAAAAACGCAGGAAAGTTGTGGAGCCTCGCGTTGCCGCTAAGCAGTTTATTTTGGATTTGTGGCTTGGAAGAGTTTTTTTTTAATCATTTTTTGGAGGGGAGAATGGGATTAACTAAGTGAACCACTTGTCCAGATGTGGAATGAACTTTTTCATTTTTAAATCTTTATTTTTTTTTTTAAAGCAGACCTAGCAGTCTTCAGATTCATCCAGTGGGAAATCTGTTTGGGCTGATGATGGTCATCTTCAAGACACTTGTTAGCAACTGAGAAGAAACATCTGTTTAAGGTGAAGTATTTCGATTTGTGTGTACGACATTAGAATGCTAAGCTTTCATGATGTGTTACAAATATTTTCTAAAGATTTGGGGTTTTTTAGATAATTAATGTTTTTTTACTCTAATTCCAGCTCATAGATGGACTTTTCTCCATTTCTTTTACTGTACTGTGATAGTGAACTGAATCTGTTTGTGTTTTGGGCTTTTTGTCAAACAATGTAATACACTATTCTCCCTATTTTCTGACACTATACACTGTAACTACTACTAAAAAAATCAACATATTGACAGATAACTTAATAGGTATTTATAGGATTTTTTAAACCCTATAGCGATTACTGCAACAACAACTGTGCATTGCTTCTATACACATAGAAATGTAGGTGAGGCAGAGGATGTCTTATTCGAAAGCTGAGATTTTATCAACCACTTTTCATCTTTTGCCATAACTCCTGAAGGCTCTATATGGTGATAACCTTGTAGTCATCTTAAATATGTCTGCTTATCAGCTCCAAGCACCAGCAGCTTGACAAAAACAAAACAAACAAAAAAAACAAAACAGATTTTTACTACTAGTACATCATGCTTTTTGCATTTGATCTTTTTTTAGGGGGAGCCAGAGGGTTTAAGAAACCTTGAATGTTGAACTGATGTCTACAAACATGACCTGTGGGCTGTATCCAGGCCTCTTCCTGCTGCTGCTCTGCCTCCTCCATGACTCTGAGGAGACATGTCCATCCATGTGCCTCTGTATATCTGATACAGCGAGCTGCAGCTCCGGCGGTCTGTCCAGGCTGCCTCTGTCCCTGCCCTCCTTCTTTGTCACCCTTGACCTCAGCCACAACCACCTGTCCTGGCTGGGTCCCGGCAGCTTCCAGAGGATGCCCAGACTGGAAAACCTCCGGCTGGCCCACAATCAAATCAGCACCGTGAGTCATGACGCGTTTCGCAACGCCTCTGGCCTCAGACACCTGGACCTGTCCTCCAACAAGCTGCGTATGATAGAGCAGCACTACTTCCAGGGACTGTGGAGGCTAGAGGAGCTCCTTCTCTTCAATAATAGGATCGCACAGGTAGAAGCCGGAACGCTGAATGGCCTGAGCAGTTTAAAAAAGGCCTACTTCAGCTTCAACCAGATCACACACTTCCCATTCTTCTCCATCCAAGATCATAGTCATCCGTTCCTGACCATGCTCGACCTTTCATCCAACCGCATGTCTCATCTGCCATGGGAGGACATGAAAACTTTGCCTGGGTTGGTGCAGCGGGGTCTGTATCTCCACAACAACTCACTGATCTGTGACTGCTCCATGTACAGTGTGTTTTGGCACTGGAATCTGAGGGGCTACGACTCACTGAGGGATTTCACGGATGAGCTTACCTGTTTCATATATGGCGAGCCACGAGCAGCGATCCGGTTTCTGCGATACAACCGCTTCTTCCACAACTGCACTGTGGAGAAAGCAGTCTTGCAGCCTGTGACGGTTCTGCTGTCCAATGTGCTGGTTTCAGAGGGAGAAAGAGTGCGTCTGGACTGCCAAACATCCCTGAATAGCACAGACCTCTCATTTACATGGTTCTCCCACAGCAAGGGGTACATCACCCAGAGCAGCATAAATGACACACTAATTAGCTTGTTTCCTAATGGTACCTTGGAGATTGAAGAAACCAAGGTCAATGACTCCGGTCTGTACGTGTGCACAGCTGTGGATATTAAACAGGCCCTGAATGCAACTCGGGAGGTGAATGTGACGGTGCTCCTGCCTGCAGCGGAGTCATTCAACACTGGCTATACCACATTGCTCGGCTGTGTGGTGACCCTGGTCCTAATCTCCATGTACCTTTTCCTGACTCCATGTCGCTGCAACGGCTGCAAACAGTCAAACCCTGCAGTTATCCCCATCGCAACCTGTGACCCCAGCACCCTGTCTTCTGTTTTCTCATGCACCACAAGAGACCAGTCCAAAATCCACACTAATAAGCACGTAGTGTTCACGGAGCCGATGATGATGGAAGAAGGAACAGAATGGACTTCAGAAAGTTGAAAAACTGTTTTTTTCTTCATCTTGTCTTTTTATTTTCTCAAGTGGAAACAGAAAACCTCTGGACAAATGAAACCTCCTCACTCAGGAAGTAATGGATTTTATTCAAGTATTAATGCTGAAAAGGAAAAAAAATGAACTCCATGTCTCTTTCCCGACTGCCAGCTGCAGTCAAAAGGCATTCTGAGCAAAAAAGTAATATCTGATGCTTTTCTGTCATACGGCCAGGTAGTTGAAATGAAAGTTTCAGCTTTAGTTTATTACCCTCAGCATGCTGACACTGCCCAATCACAGCAGAGCCATTATCTGCCCTAAAAATCAGCCAATAACTTCTCTGTGTACTCAGGTACAGCACCAGGGGGGATATTTCTTATGGGATCAGAGAATGATTCTGGCTCACTTTCCACAGAAAAACTTTAAAGCTTACACAGTAGCACTGCAGGTGAATGACTGTACAGACTGCAGAAAGTCATTTCAGTTTATGTATCTTAGTCAAGTTGAGGTGCTCCATAATTAGTGTGGTAGAGCTGAAGATGAATTTAAATATGCAGCCCTCTTCTATTGTAATATGTAGTTTGAAAATGAGGCACCTAAAACTTCATCCATCGCCTGAAAACTTCAATCCCGACCAAGAATTCAATCCCTTTAGATCAACATTCTATACTGATGTACTTTCAGTTTTGAAAGCAATTATTTTATCATTTCCACTGATGCCTGCAAACGCAAACAGTCTCACATAAACCTGTTGCATTATCTGGCAAATAGTGAAGTGCAGAAATCAGGAGTGTCAACAAACCACAAACCAAACAGCAATTGGAATGCTCTTCAAAGACAGCATCTCTTTGACCAAATACAGCAGAGCACTTTTGAACACCACGGATCAAACACAGCCACTAAATTTGTACTGAGGTGACAAATTCTGCAAGCAGCTATGACGCAAACCCTGCAGGGGGCAGATGTTGTATAGCTTTGTTTGCTCCATTTGTTTTCTTTTTACTTAAATTCGGCGTAACAAGCTTCAAATGGCAGAATTACATACTGGAACAACAGAGATGAAAGGCACTGAAGAAGGACCAGCATGATATGGCGAGTGGTTTTAATGTTTATTTCCTGAGTTTCACTATCTACAGTTACAGATGTCAACAATGTCGTTTTGACTAGCTGTAATTACACTGCCTGTATTTTTATTCAAGATCTCTATCACTGGGGAAAATTACAGTTAAAGATCTCGGTAATTCAGTTGTGACTTGTCAAAATAATAGCTGCAGATATCTCAAATGTCATTATGACGAGTTCGAATTGTTGTGCATGTGAAGTTTCCCATTGGATCTTGGTCCAGCGACGCATTTAAGTAGTGATCACAGAAGTAATAATGGTAGCTGTGATGGAGGGAAAACGCCATGAAATCAAAAGACCTTATCAATGAGGAATTTGTAAAGAAAAGGAGCTTGGTTGTTTATAGATTTGTGGTTGAAATATACTCAAGCTCTGGCCTCGGGCTGCTCTAACATGGCAGTAAAACAGTTTGACGTATACAGTTACAATGCCAATAGCATGTTTAAAAAGCGAGCTGCTTCCGCCTCCCACTTGATGTAGCTTCTGACATAACAACAGATATGTGCAGCATAATTTTGCTAAGGGAAATCTCTAAATCAAGATATCTGTATTTACATTTTGACTACACAGAATTCCCCCACGTTGTTCTGACTAGTTCAAGCTTAACTGAAGATATCCAAAAAGGACAGTTTTGAAGGGACATTAAATACATCTTGAAATAGCATTATGACAAGTCAGAATCAAACTATAGATGTCAGAAACTGGAATTACAACTAGGCACATTTCAGCTGCAGATATCAGAAGTTTGCATTGGTAAAAGTGACATTGCACATATTTAAAATGTTCATTTTTGACCAGGAAGAGCTGAGTTATGGATATCTACAATACATGACCAGTCTAGCTATTAAAACTTAAACCTGCACTGCCATGAGGAGGTTGAGAGCATTACGATGAAAGTCCAAAGAGAGCATATGGGTGGTCAAGGATGAAGGGATATTAAACCTGATGAGACAAACAATAACCTCAAAAGAAACAAATCAATTTCCTTGAATTCAAAGCATCTTCAGTGTTTTGAGGTTGTAACTTAATCTTAATGCAGACACTGGATGGGCCTATGGATTGCATCGAGATTGAATAGGATTAGATGTAATCCCTCACATAATGTCACAGAGAAGTCGTCGGTAACTGCACATCTGACAAAGCAGTGCATGCTTATGGTGTAGGGGCCTTTGATTACTTGTAAATCCTTAATTTAAACTTGACTCCTTTAAAACCAGAGGAGACTAATATTGCTGTGCAACTTGAATGTGAATTCAAACACACACAATTACAAAAAGAAGGGAAATCTGGAATCAAATGGGCAACTGTGCATGAAAGTGGAACGAGTGGTTCTTTTACTTTTAAACTCTCAGGGATTACACAAAAGCCTGTGAGACTAAAAGAGAACTGTATTGTAATGCACCAGTCTTTTTCAATCACACTGTTGCTGACTTGGTTTGTTTCAAAAATTTCAAATGTTTCCTCGGTGGGAAGCAACATGAACTCCTGAACAACGAATTACATAACATGCTATGTGCCTGTGTGATATAACGTCTTGTATTAAGAGTCTGACCCGTTGTTTTTCAGAGGCTCCGCAGTGGAAGCATTAAACAGTGTGATGAGTTGAGGTTAAGGTTTCAGGAGATTAACACAAGGATAAAAACCAGGTGCTTTGTCAATTTCTGTATTTCTAAATCCCTCTAATCTGGTTCCACTCTCTGACACAGCGCACATAGCTGGGTAAGGTTTTATTGTTTCCGATATGATTAGCAGACACGTTAAATCATAGAGGACATGATGTGAGTAGCTCACGGATGGGCTTTTTGTTTCACAAAAGGGCCCACAGATGACCTCTAGTTATGTAATCTCAGTGCTGATTTAGGCAGAACGTCAGAGTTAGGATGAGTGAAGTTAGAACCCTGATGTCATTTGGGATCCAGCATTTTATTTTAACCTTGTGACAGCAAGTACTTAACTGATAATGGGAGGCCTCGGTGCATTTGGGAAAAAAACAAAATACAAAAAGGTATAAAAGCACTCAGTAAAGGATCATTTTGCTCTATTAAAGCAATGCACATTTTTGTAGTTCATTTTAAACACACAAGGCAGTAAACAGACAGATTTATTTGCTATAATTAGGACCCTCGTAATTTGTGCTGTTTCACTTGTACTAACATTACACATTGATAGATTGTTCTAATGATTACATGGTAAAATAAAAATCCAATTTCAATCTACACAGAGAGGTGCAAGTCTATATGATTTAGTTTGGCTGTTTTCTGACAATTATCTTAAATTACCCAGATGTAAGGGAAGCACCCCTTGATGCTTGAAAAGAGGCCCCTCGCCAAACCAAAGCAAAACACTCCATCAGGCTTCAATTAAAACATGCACTTCCCTTCCCAGATTAATTGTTTTTCCTAGTTAGGCTGGGCTCCCAGGGATTCGAAATCATCTTAGTCAAGAATCTAATTACTGTGAAAAAAGGAGTTTTCCTCTGAATGGAACCAGTTGAATTGCTTTCGCTTGTTGAAGAGAGCCTTGACTGTCAACACAGGCTATTACTGAACTGTCAAAACAGTCATCAGGCAAGAGTGGAGGCATCCAGCTGTGTCAGATATGTACACATCTCTCAGATGCTTTGACACCCACATACACAAGCACAACAGGGGCCTAGTGTCACCTTAAATCCTCATTTTATTCTAAGTTGACAATTTACTTTGAACATGTGCTTGAGAGTGTACAAAGTATTCCTTTCAGAACAGTCCACCAGCAGCCTTTGCTATAGAGGAGATCTTTTTTAGGAGGTGGGTCGGTTGCTTCCAAAAAAAGATTAAAACAGATGCAGGCTGCTACACCATGCTGTTTATCATACCTCTGCACTGAGTATGAATGCAGGCTGCGGTCTGTGTTTTCAAAGCAGAATAAAGCAGCAGAATGGCCGACATGTCATCAGGAATCCGGTCTCATTGTGGGGAACATAGCACAGAAATACCTCCTTAATCAAATCTGTAGCTGAGCCAAGCGCATTTCATTGTAAAGAAATAAATGAGTATATGCAGTGATCTTCCCTGATGTAAGCTATTCAGCAGGCTGGGAGCAGTCTCCTGGTGCACCATCTCTCTGGGGCCGTTATGGGCTTTAGTAAGTGGAATTTAGTTGGATAATATAGGATTTGACAAGCACAATGACTCAAAGTATTTTAAGTTTTATATTGTGGCCCATGACCACTTTCTTCTTCTTCTTCTTTTTTTTTTTTACAGCATCCTCTTGTCTTTTTATGTTTCCTCAGTGTTCGGTTCTCGTAATTCCTTCCTCTGGCTTTATTGTCTCATGTTGTACTGATGGTTCCTTTGTCATTAGATGTCACACTTGAACAATGAACTTTGATGGAATCTGGCTTTATTATTTCTATTAAAAAGACCTTTAGTGTCACAGACAGAGAGGATAGCCCATCTACAGCATGCTATAGTGTCAGCAGTGGCAGATACTCTACAATGTGCTACACTGGCTCTGGAGATTGCAGTGTTGGTCTGGCTCCCAATTTGATCCGGGCTGAAATATCTCAGCAGCTATTACACAGATTGCCATTAAATTTTGTACAGTCATTCGCAGAACCCAAAGGATGAAACCTTTTAGCTGCGGAGATACTGAGTGAAAGATGTCAGCAAATATTGAATGAACTGCTTTGATGTCTTCCTCGAAATTAATTGTAATAGCTTTGTTAATCCCCTGACTTGCCATCATGCACCAACCCTGGTGTACATTTTTTTATTTGGTTTGTGACCCCATTTCTGCAAAATTGATGACATTCAGGTTCCACTGTACCTCATATGTCATGCTAATTAGCAAATTACAGAATGGTGAACGTGGTAAATATTTTACCTGCTGATCATCTGCATGTTAGCTGTACCACTGTCTGCATGTTAACATACAGATCAAAGCTCTGCCGTGTCTAAGTACAGCCTCACATAGCTGCATGCATGGCTCTCGTATCACCATGTTAATCGCATTACTAATATTAATACAGATATCAGTCGCTTGCATAGTCTCATAAAACATTAATGGATTATGCCTTTTTCCTGTGCCACTATCTGCACATTTTGTCAATCACTTCTACTGTTTTGTGTGTCCAACAACACTACACAGTCTGGCCTGCATTGGGGCTTCATGAAAGCTGCCGTTAAGCTACATTACCTCTCCGTGGTCAAGCCCCATCCTGAGGCAATGTTGCCTTTTCAGCTGCAAAGTAAAGCTAAAAAAAAAAAAAAAGTGAGAAAATGGAAACTAGAGGATTTCCATAATCTGAGGTGTTGAGACACATAACAGGAGAAGTGATGCTTGTGTGCTGTTACATGAATACAAGAGCAGAGTCATGGTTCACTCTGGCCTAAAGCCTCACATCCTTCTGAGGCACTTCTTCATGTAACACCAGAACTCGGGTAACTCCACAGCTCACCAGTCTCATCTGATCAACAGTTTTTTAACTGTGCAAAAACAAACATGTTGTTTCTTGACCCCGATGTTACTTCCCCTGTATGTCCTAATCCAATAAAACTGGTTTCTATTCTAAAAACTGAGTTAAATGAGTATATTATGTGCAAAATGGATACTTGTAGTCCATGTTTAACCCTTTGATGCGCAACATGGGTCAACAGATACCCATTTTCCATTGAACATGGGTCACTTTTGACCTATGCCTTCTATTGAATAATTACTGCAGTGACGAATATGTTTTAATTGACAACAACTTATTCAACCCTAGCTGATGCAGTGAGGAGCTTCTCATTTCTTAAACAACTATGGTGGAAGACATATCCTGAGGTAGTAGATAGGATGTTATTGTGTCTCAGAAGGGTCAAATTATTGACTTGCATCAAGCAAAGAAAACAACTAAGGAGATCTCTGAAACTACTAAAATCAGGTTAATAGTCATCCAACGCATTATAAAAACCAGCAGGATAGTGGGGAAGAAATGTGGTCGGTCATGTGGTGTGATGAGTCCAGATTTACCCTGTTCCAAAGTGATGGGTGCATCACAGTAAGAAGAGAGGCAGATGAAGTGATGCATTCATCATGACAAGTGCCTACAAGTCTGTGGGGGTTGATCAGGTTCAGCAGCGTTATGTTCCCAAAGAATGAGGTCAGCTGACTACCTGAATGTACCGAATGACCACGGGAGTTTTTCTTCCCTGATGGTTAGGGTTATGTTCCAAGATGACAATGCCAGGATTCATGGGGCTCACATTGTGAATGAGTGGTGAGACATCATTTTCACACATGGATTGGCCTCCACAGAGTCCAGACCTCAGTCCCATTGAGAATGTTTGGGATGTGCTGGAGAATACTTTGCACAGTGGTCTGACTCTCCCATCATCAATACAAGATCTTAGCAGAAAATTAATCCAACTCTGGACAGAAATAAATGCTGTGACTTTGCAGAAGCTTACCGAAACAATGCCACGGCGAATGTGTGCCGTTCTCAAAGCTAAAGGTGGTCCAACGAAATATTAGAGTGTGTGGCTTTTTTTGGACGGGCAGTGTATTTGAATTAGAATCTAAAATCAGCTACACATACAAATTACCACATTAAGCCATATAAAACAATGTATTAGTAATAAAAAGGATAAATCTGTCCATCAACCATTAATGGCAGGAACTCCAGTAACTACTTCAGTTTAAATTGAAACGCTCATATTGCAGAAACAAAAACACAAATAACAACACAACTTATCATTTGAAACTAAACACTTGTAATTTGCTTGGCCTTTGTCAAAGTACTCGACTTCTATTTGTAGCAAGTGAACATTTGTGTGGTCAGCATTGTTTGAAGTTGTACTAACCTTTTTGTAGTTTTAGCAGGTGGGGTGTGGTCATCTGACTGGCTTCAGGAAAAAGATGGCAACAAGGAAGTACCAGGCTTTTACACCTGAGCTGCCATTCAGACCATACCAAGTGCTGCCACTTGAAGGGGTGCACCAGGTTTATTTGATTTAAATATGACTTTTTTCTTTCAATTTGTGTTGGATCATTTGATATATTTAGTTTTTTAAAATTATTATTATTCTTTTGATTAAGCAGGCCAATTGTACTGGTTTGTGCTTTTTGTTGGTGTAGATGTAGATGTTTTATGTTTTACCTATTTTGTGTAATTGGTTTGATCAGCCAGTATTCCATATTCTATTAGATACTTCAACCTTTTTAAGTACATTTTGCAAATCATATTTCTGTACTTTAGCAACAGTTTAGATGTGGTATTTTTACATGTAATGGAGTATTTTAATAATGTTTTTACTAGTATGGCATTGCTACTTTAACTTAAGATCTGAACTGATACTGAATAGGTTCTTCATTCAAAGAAGTACTGAAGCATTATCAGCAAAATAGCAAAAGTAAAAACACTCACTCTGCAGAAAAATGGTCCCTCTGACCGACATATTAATTATGACATTATCAAACCGTTAATACTGATGCATGAATGCATAAATGGCATTTGGTAGTTGACACACACGGTTTGGTAGTTTTATCTGATGAATCTGAGGTACTGAGAGATGATTAATGAGTTGGCAAAGTTAATCTACACAAGATTAAGTTCATTTTTTTTGGACTCTTCTTGAATCTTTGGTGCAGTAATTTAAATAGAAACCATCTGACAATTTTAGAGGGGAAAGGTGTCTTTGATGGAACTCAACTCATAGACATCAGAAATGTGACACCAAGCAGACAGTAGTAGAGTCCTAAGCTCATTTTATGTTTTTTTTATGAGAAAACTGAAAAGTAATTGCAGTTGTGAGATTAATGTTGTGAATTTAGTATGAGTTTAAATGGGAATAAAATGGAAATGCTTTAGTAGAGTAAACCAAATTTGTACTGAAGCACACTTCCTTACTAAATGTACTTGGTCTAATGAGAAACTTAGAGAATTTTAATGAAATGTGTGGTTAACTGCAGGTTTTTAGCATCATTCAGCCAACTTTTCATCTGTGGTTCACTCTCACTGTTCCATTAAGCTCATTTCAAATGGGAAAGCCCTAAGAAAGTCATTTTACCCGCTACCTATGCAGTACCTGATGGGACAAGAAGTTAAAAGGTGAGTGTTGTGTTAACTTGGCCAAAAACAATCTGTTGTATAGGTTCGTCTTTTCACAAAAGCTCTACATTCCTGTTGTTTTTTTTTTGTTTTTTTTTTACAGACATTCATTCTATATTTATAGAACATACACAACACCAACTAGTATATCTGAAAAGTATTCCTTATGTTCACCATAGACTGAACTTTTGTCTGGATCTCAATGCATAAAATTGTATTTGTTGTGATACTTCTTATTGTATTTATTTCCCTTTAAAAACCTATGGAGGTCAGTTAGTCGTGTCTGTACTTCATCCTCCATCACAGAGGCCCCTTGGATCATACACACAAGCCCCAAAAACTCAGCTCAGCAGCTTATGATTGCATTTGTGGTGGGTATTCTAGGCATAAATATCCGTGTGGTGTGTGGAGTCGGCTGCTGTAAAAATACATCGTGCTCAGTGTTTGTGTGATGGGTCTTAGCTATAATTGATTTGACAGGAAAAAAACTTATTTTCACAGTTCCCAAAGTTACCACTGCGCAGCAACTGCACAGCTGGAATGAGGTTGAGGAGATAAAGTGTCAACCTATTTTCCACATTAAAAGGAGACGGCGCCCTCTGCTGTTTCTCTCCACCAGACACCCCGACGAGTTAATGAAACAATTCAATAAACCCACACAGGGAGGACATCAGGCCTTCTAATGTTTCTTTCAATGCTGATAAGACTTGAAGAGCCAGTGGCACTCTGCATGGTGTCTCAAAAGCTTTAAGTGCTCCAACCTCCTCTCCACACTCAACTCACACTGCTGGAGAACATAGATTTAGCTGATTTCTGCCTCAGCGCTCCATGCCTCCTCTTGTGAGAAAATCATGTCTGATACTGGATTCAAATTGTTTTAAACATACTAATTAAAGCATATTTTGATGAACACTGCCATAAACCTGACCTGTCCATTGTGTTTTTTCTGGAGTAAACGTAACTTTTCTATTTCTTTTATTTGAAGTTAAATTATCCATTCCCATTCTTCAAATGGGAATTTCTCAATGGTGTCGAGTTCGAGTGAAAGAACAGTAAGACAGCTGTGATTTATATTTTTAATGGTTTGCTTGACACTGTCATCAAACCCATCACACAAACAAGATTTGAAATGTTTTATTTTAATAGAACTTTGGACAACCAAGTATGTAAAATAAAAAAAGAAAACCAACAGCAAAAGTGAAATTTCATTCAATTTTTTTTCCTTAAAAAAATATCTGCCTTTCCCCTTGTTCAACAAACCGTTTCAAAACCAGGACAAACAGAAATAGCATGATCAATTCTGAGAAGCTGGAAGGCCATTAACATTTGTTGGCAAATATAAATATAGTGGTTTGAACAGGGTCTCAAATAGCTCACATGGAAAGAGTGTACAGACAGTTTACACGACAGTAGGACACTCGGCACTGCCTGTATCAATTTTATTAATGTAGAAAACCAGGATCCTTATTTACCGATTTTAAATCAATGCATTTATGACAAGTCAATATATACATTCAGCCAGTTCTAATAGTCTCTGGTGTATTGTGTCCGTGAACCCCTCTGTCACGTTGATTGTCTATTCAGGGGCATAATTGTGAGAGTATGTGTAGTCTGTGTAGTAATCCTGTGGCCCACCCCTGCCTGCTGGGTAACCCCAAGGACAGGGCCCTCCTCCAGTACCACCTCCCCGTTCATGTCCTCGCCCTGGACGAGGCCAAAGTCCTGGCGGTGGGACTCCTCTCCCTCGGTAGTTCCCTAAAGAACCAGGACCCATAGCACCCCGCATAGGCCCGTGGTCCATCTGTCCAGGGATGCCACCTATACTGCCGTAGCCCACACCACACATTGGATGCAGAGGCAGCTTAGGTCTGAGTAAAGAGCATCCCCTGGTGGCCATTGTGGGAATGCCCACAGAAGGTCCAAGGCCATCAGCACAGTTCACCT
This sequence comes from Amphiprion ocellaris, assembly GCF_022539595.1. Lineage (NCBI taxonomy): Eukaryota > Metazoa > Chordata > Actinopteri > Pomacentridae > Amphiprion > Amphiprion ocellaris. Next base: position 26,876,542 of record NC_072773.1, read on the forward strand.
GAGTCCTGCCTCCCTGGCTACCAGGGGCGCTGCCTAGTAGAGACTCCCCAGTCTTAGGGAGCCCACTGGGGTCCACTGGGCCAGGTGGGACCACACCCTGGCTGCTGGCAGTCTCACAAGTCGTGGTCCCTGCTGTCCCCCATACACCCTCCCCAGGTCCACTGAGTGTCCTGTCGTGCTGTGAGGGGGTCCCAGTGGCATTTTTAGGAATGCCAGCCATGTAACCTGGCTGGGGTGTGTCACTATGGTCTGTGTAGGGGAGGGGGGCGGTGGTGAGTGGAGAGGTCCCAGTAGCCCCGACTCCTCCAGCATCCGAGGAGTACGAGTGACCCAGCATCATGAGGTGAGGAGGAGGGGGAGGTTTGACCTCCAAGGGGAGCGAAGCCAGGTTGGCTAGAGGTCCAGCTGCACCCATGACAGGTGGGGTTGGGACTGTGGAAGAAGCCGTGGTTGGGGGTCGGTACTCCTGATCGTGGGTGCTGCTGCAAGGCGAGGCGGGATAGGCTGGGGACGCCGCGTAGCTAGAGGACCCAGTGTAGGACGACCATGAGGCTGAAGGACACAGGAAGCTCTGGTGTGGATTCACAGGAAAACCTCCAGGTGACAAGCTGCCAATGTCTGAAGAACCTAAGCCTATCTGGTTGGTGGCTTTGAACTGAGAGATGGCTGTCTTGAAAGCATTGTATTCAGAGAGTGTTGGAGTTCTCTCAGGGGTGGTCTGGTGGTCTGGGAGAGGAGGACGAAACTCGTCCAACTCCGGTGGGGGCGGCAGCGGAGGCTTCCCTTTCTCAACTTCCTGGTTCCGCTCTGAGGGATCTGATATGGTCGGTGGCTCACCATCATCAGAGTCTAATGACATGTCCTCCTCTTCCACACACTCATCATTCACTACTGGGAGAGCAGCAGAGAGCAGATAGAGAGAAATGGAAAAGTGGGAAGAAAGATATTATCAACAAACGTGTTACAGGCACATTAACACCATCAATTGCATTAAAAAAAAAAACTGCCTGGTAGTACATAAATCTTTTACTGCCGGGATAGCTCTAGGGAAAAAGACAATTTAGCAAAACGATTACACTACAATAAAACTGAAATCCCAAGTGTTTTGCTGCTTAGTGCTTCTGTTGACGCTACCCACCAGTAGAAGGTGGTGTCGGAAGCTCATTCTGATTAATGGATCCAATCAGACTGTGGAAACCGCTCATAACATCATCAATGCTCGCTATCACTATTCCATTTCTTGAATACTGCAGAAACATCTCAAATGGCCTCTCTGTTAAAAGAAACAAAACAAAATCACAGTGGTCAACATAATTTTGATTATTTTTATGTTATTCTAGTCACGGGTACAATTTATTGAAACAGAATGCATTAGAGAAAATACACTCTCAATAGTGACAAAGCTGACACTAGCAAATAGATAAAGTGCAAGGTAATAAAGGCGAGGATGAATGAAGATACCTGTGAGGAAGATAAGGTGTCGCTGTTGTGTGTGCTGAGCTTGGAGTTTAATCAGGCATTCCAGATCTGGTGCCTGACGTGACTGAGTGTCACACTCATGGTAAGGGAGGAACTCCACTAAGTGCTTTTTCTGATAGGCTGTCAGAAGGTTCAACAGCCCCATGGCATTAGTGTTTAACCTTTAAGAGAGAACAGCAAAAAGCAGATCGGCAGTTTTGAGATATTTCTTAAATATAAGACCAATATGGCTGAAGATTTTGATGTGGTTATTATGATTTTGCTGAGATACTGACCTTCCTAGCTCTTTAAGCTTCTTCTGGGACTTGCAGTGCACCTTCCACTGCCAGGGGTGTTCAGGGGTACTCTGCTCCTCCAAGAACTTAAGAAGCCCCTGCAAACGATCTGAGCAAAACAAGCAATGTAAGCTCTGAAGCCTCATCCAATTGACAATCTTAAGACTCCATGAAGCTCCAGCAGAGCAAAGTAAAACTAACCTTGTGTGATAAAATCAGGGTTGAGGACAAACTCATCGGACACCATGAAGCCTCCAGACACAAACAGCTCATTGTAAGTGTGGTTCTTGACATCGTCCAGAGTGTCCACACCAGCAAAGCTCACTGAGGGCAACTTCTTTAAAGACACCAGAGCCGGGATCTGCAAGATGATAAGATGAAGTTTACTTATTTAATACAAATTAAGCTCTTCTAAAATGTAATATCAGAACATAAAGCTAAGATGTTTTCATGTAATACACAGTACTGGTCAAACATTTCAGTCACTATAGATTTTCAGTCTCTTGTCCCTTACATAATACCATCAGGGAAGCATCTGATTGATCCCAAATTTATTCAGTAGAGTGACAGTGACTGAAAAACATATGGCCGGTGTCATTAAGAGCTTGCATTACAACAAGAGTCCTGCAGCAGATGGTGTGACCCCTCAAGAGCCCTGATCTCAACATTACGGAGTCAGTCTAGGATTACATTGGGCAACAGAAGCAACTGAGAGTCTGAATCCAAGTACAAGTTCAACAAGATGCTTAGGAGTACCCCAGAGAATAGGAGCTATACTAAATAATGTTTTTAGCTGTTTGGTAGATTTATTTATTTTTTTTACATTTACTTAATTTCGTATGAAGTTAACTATTGGACAATGTTTTGAATGCATCCTCACTTAGCCTTTAGTTGGTAAAATGTTTGCTGATTGGCGTATATAACCTGAAAAAAACAACCAGCAATGACACAAAAAAACAACACTTCAGCAAATGTACAAAAAGAAAAAAAATCTGTCTCATCACTCCCTGGCAGGTGCTGAGTAATCTGAAGCACAGATTGAAGATGAGAGGAGGCGGTCATACCTTGTGCACATGTGCGGCAATGTCCTCGTTCTGAATGATGATGAGTAGCTTATCCAAACTGCCACTGTTTTCTAGAAATGTCTGTGGGCTGCACTCTCTGTTGCCAAGGCTTTTCAAGTACTCCTTAGTGACAGACAGGAGAGACGTAATTGTTAGAGACAGACAGATGAATGTGTCCTCCTCTCTTACACATACAAGTACAGACTGACTGACAGATATAGAAAGAGCTGAGCACTGAGACATGAACCCATCTTGACAAACAAGCTAATGCATCCTTGCACATTCTCTCTATCGACTAGCATTTTTACTTGTGTATGCCTGGTCAGTTTACTACTGCAGAAAGCTGTGGAGGCTCTCAACTATAATAAAAACAGGCAATCTGCAAAAGGTCCTGAACATGGAGTGAAATTAAACCCACATACAACAAAGTAATGTGGGCAGTGATGATAACTTGGAGATTATTACTTGTATTTATAATTACTAAATGTTATTTTCATGATTAATCATTTAATCTACTAGTTGAAAATAATGTCATTTGCAGCTTCTTATTAGCCCAAATTGATACCTTTGCTTTGCTTGTTTTATCTTCCCAACAGTCCAGATACTAGCTTTTTGAAGATACTCGACTATTGTATGTAAAAAATGGAAAATAGGACATTTTTAAATCTTAGAAGCTGAAACAAGTAGTTGACTATCAAACAGACTAATTGTTGCAGCTCTAAATAACATTGCAAAGACCTAAAGCTCTTTGATAGAACAAGAGAAAAGGATTAGATGGATAATCAAGTAAACTGTATCAGCAGTTCCAGTTTGGCAAATGTGAGGACTCTTAATTTTCTGTGTTTCTCTGACTGTCAAATTGGATAAAACAAGCAATTTGAAAAAATCACCAAAGGTTCAGGTAACTCGGCATTTTCACAATGTTCTGACACTTTATAAATTAAATAATTAATTGTAACTGCAATAAAATGTTCATTATTTTGATCTAATCTAAGACTGCAGTGAAACCTTGTATTATATTATACCTTAATCTCCTTGCAGACGGTGCTCTCGTCCCCCTCATCCCCAGAGTAGATGTAGAATTTAACTGTGTTCTTGGTGACATCCTTAAAAATCTCCACCAAACTGCTGAAAACTTCAGGCTTCAACTGACCAATAAGGCTGCCAGCCAACAGGTTGGACCCAGTGCCAGAAGCAGAGCCGGGGTTTTGGGAATTTCGCTCTGGAGATTCTGATGCGACTTGAGAGGGTGAATAGACATCTACCCCCGACTCTGCTGACAGGGCTTCTGATTTAGACTTAGCGGATGCTGTCTCTTTGACAGTGCCCATTTTAACACTGTGAGATGAGGTGGTGCTCTTTGACAGGGTGGGCTCGGCTTTAGTTTTGGAAGTCTGGATGGGGGCAGGGAGTGGTGTTGTAAGATTAGATGTTGTCACTGGGGGGGGTGGAGAAATGACCTTGGAGGGAGCAGGTGGGGATGGGATCAACATGTCCATCTTCTCACACAGTGCTTTGACATGCCCCTGAAAGGGGACGGGGGTGACGTAGGGTACAACAAAGTCTGAGAAGGAGCTGTTGGGCTGCCAGGAGTGGTGTGGAAGCAATCGTGGGGGTAGCTGCGAGGTATAGCAGATGTGTTGAGTCTGCATAATATTTTTAATGTCAGAAGTGAGGCTGTGAATTTCCTGGTTGAGTATGGTATCCAGGCTGATGGAGGGCCTGCAGGAAACCTCCTCTGCAGCCGGTAATGTGGGTGCAGCTGCCTTTTTCACTTCCACAACTGCAGGCGGCTTCGGCTCTGGGTCGCTGTCTGCTAGCGTCACGGCCTCTGGCTCTGGCTCGGGCTTTGTCTCAGGAAAAGGCTGTGCTTTGTCTGGAGGAAAACAGACAAGAAACTCATCACAGTGATGCCTTGTCAACTACATCTAAATAAGCCTGCAAGGGAGAAGTCTGTGTGAACTAACGGCCTTCAGGTACCTTCACTGACGGGGATATTCCAGGGGATGGGGTTGTGTAAGGTGTCTGCTTGCTCGGCAGGAGAGCCCGCGCTGAAGGGACTACCAGGGCTACAGTCCATGTCCTCCTACACAGAAAACACCAGCAGATATTTTTAGGTCTATGAACACATGGGTTTTAAAATATTTCAACTCTAGTATCAGCTGTTGACATCTCACCTCTGTGTAGTTAGTTTGTGATGCTGGCTCATTTTGTTTCTTAAGATCTGGATCAGAGATAACGGGTTCCGCCCTTCCTGAACCCGTTGATGGTTCCCCGTGGTTTGCCTGCACAGACATCGAACCCTGAGCCACGGCTTTATTTAGTGTGGCCAGGAGGATCTTGAGAAGGCGTTGTGTCTCGTTGACTGTGGAGGCATTGGCATTAGCATTGGCATTGGCATTGGCGTTGCCACGGGCCCTCAGGTCAGTGTCGTAGATGCCCATACTTTCCATTACTGCCGTCAGATTGTCGCTCTGTCCACCCTCTTCTCCAATCTCATCAGCCTGGGCTCCTGTCAGAACACACACAATTATTCAGAGAGGAAATGTTGTTAATTCATGCACTATACTATCCTGATCTCTGACAGCTAGAGGATATATTGGACAATATTAGTTTGTAGCAAATATGGCAGTGGTTCTGTAACTGCAGTGCAGACATGCCAGAAAAGGATTTGAGGTAATTCCCCATTCCAGTTTGTCCATATGTCAACAATTGTGGTAGCAGCTGTTGTACTGACACACAGCTACCTCACTTACCAACAAAAACATGTGCATCTTAAAATGACAGCGTTTAGTTTAAGTCATGTATTTAAAAACTGGTTAGACCATGTGTTAAAACTGATAAAATGTTCATTCCTTTAGAGTTATTGTCTTAGAAGGCAGTCGGTGGAAATGCTTAAAAAACAAAAATTTAAAAAGGCAATTTAAATGAAGCTACTTAAGCATTTGCAGCCTGTCTTACCTCTACTAGGTTCTCCATTGCTCAACTGATCAGTGCGTTGGTGTTTGTTCATGCCTCCCCTGTCATCCCCTTCAAATTTCCTTTTCAGACTGTTGGCGTCCCAGGCCCCATCCTCTCCCCGTTCTTTCCCAGGATCCTTCACTAGTGCTTTCTTGTGTAGTTGGATAAGCTTAAGCAGCTGTTTCATCTTGTCTTTATCATACTCATTCTGGGACAGCCGCAACCTCTGGGGCTGAGGCTGGGACTCGGCGAGGGATTTATTTTTCAACTGGGCCCCGTTAGAATGGGCCAAACTTGGCCTCCGTTTGCTGCTGTCTGGGGGTGGTTTCTCCTGGACAGGCTTCTCAGGAGGCGGTCTTTCCTGGGGAAGCCTTTCTGAGGGCCTCTCTGGTCTGTCTGAGCCTCTATCCGAGCCACCCCAGTCAGAAACGGGGCTGTATTCCACTGGGGCGGGTGCAGTTGTCGGTACAGGTATCGGTACAGGGTTCCGTATTCGTTCAATGATGTCCTTTGCCTTGTTTAGAGGTAAAATGTAGCTGGCAGCGTTGTGGGTGTAAGATCGCAGCACAGCATCCATGTTAAATTTGGGTCTGGGTACTGGGAGAGGGTTTGTCCTTTCATCCACATTATATTTGTAGTCGGGCAGAATGAACGGCCGTACCGTGCCCGAATCCATACGAGTCAGGTATTCGGTGGCATGACGCTCCACTCCAGAGCTCAGGTCCTTGCCCGGGTTTGGGCGCAACTTGAACAGAGCGTAGTGCAGTGCAGGGATGAAAGGCTCCATGGAGGACATGATCGCTGGCTGGGGCTCCACCGTCAGCGGCTCTGGCTCGAAGAGTCTTGATGCTAAGATGGAAGGAGGATGTCAGTGTCACATAACAGACTATCATCTGCAGCAGTAGTGTCTTTAGTGACCAAACCCATTATCATTGTGTTTATAACGCAGAAGCATCTAAATTGTATTGTTAAAATAGTAGGAACTTTCCATAGGTAGATATTTAGTACATCCAAACATTATCTGTTCTGTCATAAAACATTTTTTCTGCCACTCAAGCTCAGTCAGAAAAATATTACTTACAATACTTGACAACCATCCTTGACTCCTGAAAGATGAATAATGCTTGCAGGTTCTTCTCAGCCCGCCCCCGCCGCTCTGGAAAACAAACAGCAGCCTTTTTAAAACTGAACCCTCACCGGAGGCAACAAGTAGGTGTTCAACTGACATAACAGAGAGAGTTAAAGAGAGGAAGGTAAGAGGGGGGGAAAAAAAGCTTTCTGGCACCTTTAGAATCAACCATCTGAGCTGAGGACAACAGGAAGAGAAAGCCCCTGTCAAACAAGGACTTCACCAGCACCTGAATAAGGAGAGTAGACACTGCAGTCAGAAACACCACGGCGTATCATCCTCACGTAATGTGAACAATCAGATGGTTTTCTCTTACTCTATATGCAAACGTGTATTACATTGACATTATTATTTTATTAAGTTACTGCAAAATAAAACAAGGTAAGAATGACGGCTGGACAAAGGTTTTTCCTACAACGTAAAGAGGAATGAGAATAACTTTAAGGAACGATACCCTCCCTAGTTATGTCAAATTATGAAACACAAGTGCAACATTGTTGAACAAAGGCAACATTTATTTTATCTCGTTGTTGTCATACAAACCAACAAGGATGCAAAAAAAACGTTATTTTTTGTGAAATAAATCCTGGACATCCTGAGGTTCTTTGTTTACTCTGCTGAACTGATCCTGTGCCATTTTGGAAATTTCTTCAGGTACGTAACTCACCATTCTGTCCCTCTCCAGTTTGCTGACCAGTGCCGCCAGGCTGCCGCTGGCTGGTTTGCCTTTTCCATCCACCACCTCAAACAGGCTGCAGGACATCCCACATTTCATCACTGCAGATAAAGATATACAGGTTGAAATACATGAGTCATAATTCCTCCACCAAATCATTTATATTCTGCACACAAAATAACGCATTTAAATAAAGCTTTTTCAACTTCTGCAGATTTACCACCACAGCTGTAACTGTGCTTCATGATGCTGCAAATGCTTTTGGAATGGCCTCAGAAAGGGAATTTTCAAGTAATGCATAACCGCCCACAAGCTTCATTTTTTTTTGAAGAGTTATATAAATGTGTGATGGGAACGGAACTGACCTTCCCGTGATATGCTGTAAGTGTCCCAGGAAAAGAGCACAGAGGGAATCTTTCGCTTCACCTGATCCAGCGGCATGGCTCGATTCACCTCTAACTTCTCAGGCCTGCAAGGAAGCGCGTGGAGATTCATCGAATCAAAACAAATTCCCGACAGTAAGTGTACATTGCACAAGTGAATTCTAACTTCTCCTCTTCATCTATAAGACACGGGCAGAGCTAAAGTTCAGAGGATAATAAAAATCTTATAGCGCAAAAGACTCTTGAATGATTAGCAGAGCAATATCCGGTAGCACTGTGGCCGTTTTGTAGAAATGCACATAACAGTGTGAGAGACTAAAGGTTTACTCACAGTTTGAAAGGAAGGTAAGGGCGCGAGGAGGAACGTAAACTGATTGGAAATAACTCCTGGCTTTTGTTCACTAGCGGGCCACTCCACACAGTGTAGCAGCTTTTCCCTGTGATGGCATCAACAGCACAGGTCAGAGGTCAGACATGGCACAGAGAGAAAACACAGCTGATAACTTTACATAACCTCCAGATTCAATTGTCATTGAAAAGGCATAGACACAATCTTCTTACTGCACTGGCTGTTGAATCTAATTTGGATAACTGTGAGAAAATGCACTCTTTCCCGACCAACAAGGAGTGAATCAAAGTTTTAATGTTAGATTTTAGTTATTAAGAAGTAATATTTGTACACTGATTATGTGAGTGGTCACACAGCCAGCAGAGTGTTTTCTGATTTTAATAATAAGTGGCTTTCATACATATGCCAATTTAAAGAGACAAAGTCAAGACATTGCAGAGAAGCTTAATTTATGCAAAATCAAAGATTAAAAATGAAGCTTTACCTCGACTTCCTTCAGGGGAAATTGTGTTAAACCTGTCCAAGAGAGAAGCAAAGATCCTATTAACAAACACAGGCTAGAAATACTTGCTGAATTTCACCATTTCCTGCAGGATTACGTACCTGTGTGCAGTCATAGGAGCCGCTGCAGCCTCTTTGCCTTTGTACTGAAAGGAAACCACAGCGTAGGGGCACACGTGCCTGGGTCGGGCCTTGATCTCATCAAATGCAAACTCAAAAAAATATTGCTGAAAGACAGCAACAAAGAGACATTAAATTATACAAAAACTTTGATAAAATGCACACAACTAATAAAATGCATGAACAACAACAACAACAAAAAACTAACAAAAAAACAACAGCATTTACCTGTGTGAGCTCAAAAGCCCTGTAAGACAGCAAAGACGTGACCCTGTTGGCACTTTTGTACAAGTGACAGTCAAACTTGGGTGTAGGTTCCATTGCATTCTTAGGCATGTTCTCGTGGATGTGCTTTATTCGCCCCTGGGAGAAAAAAAAAAACCACAATGATTGACTTGACATCCTAGAAATATGAGAAATCTATCATCATGTGAAATAAAAAGACAGCCATACCCTCATAACTTTAAATACGATCATGTCTCCAATTGAGCCAACTTCAAAGGGATTGATTTGTAACAAATCTGAATATTTGGAGAGATAAACACCTACAATGACAAAAGAATTTAATTAGAGGAAAATCCATTGAAGAAAATCAAATTCGCAAATATTATGTCAATTATTTGTTGATGCTTGATGATGCTACTGAGAAATATACCAGACAAAGTGTTCATTCTGTTCGTGGATGTTCAGCTTTGAAGAAATGTATTGCCAACATATGTTGAAGAGCCTCGCAACTACTGCTTTTGTTGGTGTAAATGGTGTAATCTCAAAGATAAAAATGTGTATTATGTTCCATCCACAAATTAAAATAGTTAGTCTAGCAACCCTACTACTTCAACACAGCTTTCCTGCAACATACAAGAAACCAGCTTACCTGATGATGGATTTCCTAGTGTCGTAATCCTACAGTGTCCAACCGACAGACCCTTCTCGCAGATCCACTGGAGCTGGAGATAACAAATACATACCTCAGATTAACGTAAAAACGCATCACGCTTTCCAACTTGTCGATCATTGTGAATATGCGGAAGGGAGGCATTGCCAGTAGGCTCACCTTGGATTTGTCTGGATAAAGGAAACAGTACGACTCAGTCAGCTCCTGGTCGGTCCGCCCCTCCTGCTTCATCTCTCTCCGCTTCTCGATGAACTGGCACACAAAAGAAGGAGACATTAAATGAGATATGGCAGTTTGAACCTCACAAGAGTGTGCAACTTGGGAGATGTCTGCGTAGAGTCTCGGGTCAACCAGTTCATTGTAATCCTCAAAGCTTCTGTAAAAAAATACAAATGGATCTACCAGTTGTTTTTTTTTTTTTTTACTGGAGCCCTTACGATAACTTGGGAGATGTCAAGTTGACAACATTTTTTGGAGTTACAGCATATAATCTCAGTGAAACATCGCTGACAGTTAATGATTCAAACTGTATGATGTTGTTTCATTTTAAGCGGGAAGACAATCACCAACCTCCTTCTCAAGCAGCTCATTGTGAATTAGCCTGGCCTTGCAGTAGGAGAAGGTTCCTCGTGATGATGAGTCTAGATAAAACGAGGAGATGATCTTCACAAGGTCCTCAAACTCCCGACTGTCAGGGGGCAGAAAGTTGTACAAGCCTGCACACACAAAGGGAAATCAGTGGGTTATCGTTTAGTACTTGCAACTTTTAGACAGTTTGCAGAGGAGGATCACAGCTAAAAAGAGCATATCAAACTGATCACTGACCATTTGGTTAATTAAAAGGTAATTCGACATCAGGATTTCAAGTGTAAGTGCATGGTTCTTTTCTAAAATAAAATGTGTGACCCCTGTTCAGACCTCAGTTCAATATGTAAGCCACGTTATCACATAAAAGACAATAGGTTACGGAGAAAGCAACATAAAGGGAGTGCAATCCTATGTCGAACTTATTTGCCCTCTGCTACAGCAACAACAACAGCTAGTGAAACGCATTTTGGGAGGGAATTAGTTGTTAGGATTAGGGGGGAAATTATCGTCAACAGTAACTACAACTCCTTTGCATTAAGGAACTGCTGCCCAGGTGACCAAACCTCACATCTGCCTTTATTTACATGAGGTTTATCATGTAAATCCAAACCCATGCAACTGACTACTAGCTGACTACAGGTGTCCTGGATGGAGCATCATCAGGCTCCAGCTGTGGGGTAGCAGGTAATAAACATGGAGTCTATAGTCAGACAGATGGAGATCACACACATCCAAGCCTGCCTCACTGCTATCATGTTAAATAATAAGACGTTTTATACATCGGTTATGCAACCTAATGGGGGGGGGGGAAACGTTGAAAACACAGTGGAAACATGGCTGTTTATGAGATACCACTTCATCTCAGCTTTGCATATGTGCAAATTGGTGTTTCACAGCAACAACCACAGTCCATTGAACACTTTACTAAGGATGCTTGGAGCTCTCTGAAAGACGGGGCCAGGATGCACAGAGGATTACTCTTAGGGTTACTGAGGTGATGTTTAACAGGGATGCTCTGAAGCACCAGTGACATCAAGTTGGGGCAAGGGATGGGTCGCCCCACATAGAGATCATTAATAAATGTGCCATGGTGCTGTGAAAAGAGTCTGGATGGACGGGTGGGATGGATAAATCCATGCCCTTCACTGAGGTCACACAGACACCCACATGTTGTCAGGTGATGCCTACTGGGCGCCCATGACTCCAGCTGCATCACTCAGTCACACTACGGTCCTATGAAAAGGCGAAGACCCCAAACAAGGTGAGCTTCCAGCTGGACAGTCCTCACAATGTTGCTGCTAACTTGGACACCTGAGCCTGACTACCAAAGCCAGCGTTCTGTCTGCAAACACCGCTACACCACTTAGGCCCATCCATGTGCTCACAGAGCAGGGCGATAATCTCATTTAAACCCGGAGTGTCTCCCGACATTTTCGGTAAACTCATTAAACTAGCAAAAAGCAGCCAGCTAGCTAGCAGGCTAGCAACATGCAGCAGCAGAATTATGAAAGACAGGACAGGCTCTGTTCAAAATAGCAGCGATATGGCACCACCTTTCCGTTCTCTTATCTTCCTCGGGATTTGGAAATTTCTCCGTGGCAGCTCTTCGCTCGACCTCTGGGCGGGCAAAGGAGAGCTGCTAATGCACCGGGCGTCCGACTGCACGCTCCTCCGCCGCTCAGGGGCTTCTTGTTCGGGCATTACACTGTCTCCACATCCAGGCTGATCGCCATTTTGGTTGGCTGTGGCCGAGGTGGCGGCTGAATTCTTCTGGGGTTCGCCGCCCTCCGGCTGGAGATCGTCCGTCTCGGTACATTCTGAGTCCCTTTTTCCCACCGCGCTGGGGTTCAGGGCCATTTTCGGGCTCCGTGCACGTATTGAGGGGCAATGTAGCTCTGACGATTACGGCGCCGCTTCAGACACACACTCTCCTCCTCACCCAGCCTCCGCCATTGTGAAAATGACGTACACGTTCTTCTCCACCACTGCAAAACGCTGCCGTCACTGTTTACATACGAGAAAATCCGCGCCACCCAGCGGCCGGTACAGGAACTGCAGGGACCGATGGAGTGATGGGAACAGAGTGGACATGATGTGAAAGTGGAAATATCTTTCACATTCAGCAACATACAGCCAGAATAAGATATAGAATGCATTAATTGATGTGAAATACCTCTATGAAGCCATGAATCCCTGCATATAATTAAATTATGCATACTGATGCTTTCATGCATCCCTTTATTTTTAGAAGACCTGTTAAGATGTATTTACTTCATATATAGAAGGCTAGAAAATGACTACTGAGATACATGATTAAAACCTTGCAGGTGGAAGCAACCTATAGAATCATCTCACAGTTGCAATAATCCATTCCACCACCAGGTGATGACAAAGAAGCAGTGCATCTTTCCACGTAATAAAAACAATGCATTTTTACTCCGCCAAGGAACATGACAGAGTAATAATGTAGTAATAATGGGAAAAAACAATGAAAAGGATTTGGATGAAATTTTCAGGGAAGGTCAGAAATGACACATGGACCAAATGATTGTATTTTGGCAGTGATGCGACTTGTAGTCTGGATCCACTGATTTGTTAAAAATTTCTGTTCCAACGCGAGCGTCACGGAGTCACTGTAACTATGGCTACAAGTGAACACTACATGATTGTGATCTTGCTGGGATTTATCGGGACTTATCCATCGGAATACATACAAGGAACAATTGAATAAATTATGAGGGTGTTCCTAGTCCCACCAATTCCTGCTGCCCTTTACATATTTAGGTCAAGGGATTTGCTATCTGTACATAACAAACACATGCATAACACATCTGTGGTGAGTGCAAGATCAGTTTGTTTGTGGGTGCATCTATTTTAAATGGCCACATTCTATGTTGCCATGATTTCTGATCATCAATAACTAATAAGCAAATGCTGTATTTCTAAAAAAAAAAAAAAAAAAAAAAGCTGCATTTCTGACAATGCCACGTGGAGAAATGAACAGCCTTGGCGGAGTACTGTGCTCTCTGAGTGCTTTTCTAGTTTTCCTTCTTTCAATAGGATTTTTTTTTTACCCACAGGATTCACTGTAACAAAGAGTAAACATTTACTGGAGGTATTTACACATTAAAAAGAAAGCACTCTAAAGTACATATGTTGTTTTTTTATGCAAATAACATTGCAAGGCATAATTTCCACTGAGCTAAAATATAAAAGAGCATGCAAATGGTCTTATTTTCTTACTACAGTACTGCTATGCCTAGAAAAGGGTTAAATTCTACCAGCCGTGCACATTTGTGCTGTTCAAATGTTGCCAAATTCTTTACCACTGATTTAACCAACAACCTAGTCCACTGTGGCTTTGATGGACAATGATCAGATAGTGTGACCTAGTACACAGACACTCTTTTGACCAGTGATTCTAAAAGGCCATCTTTAAATGCAGCTTTATTCAAAAGACAAGATGCCACAGATGATGAGAAAAAGACGAGGAGTATTGGCATGCTGGATGCTGGTATGTCAATTAGGCGTCCACAACTCCATTACTGGTAATTTAAGAAATTGTTTCTGACAGCATGGTACAACAGACAATCTACCACATGAGAAAGTGACATTACATGATCTTGTCCCCAGAAAATGTCCACCAACTTCACCAAGTTGTTTGGAAGATTGGGATAATATCCCACAAGCAGCATACACAATGTCATTAATTCCATGTGCCACAGATGTTTGACTTCTTCCTGACTTGTGATTTCTGGCTGATGACTCCACTCATTTCATGATGTCCATTCTGTTGTAGAGATTTTGTTTGTTTTAAAAACAAATATTCATTCCCATGTGTTAAAAGAATGGTTAAAACTTACTAATTCATTACATGCTGCATTTCTATTTTTTTCAGTATATGTAAAACACGTAATTTTTAAAACACATAACACAAGGCAGAAAGCTAACAGTTACTTGTTTGTCTCTATGTAACAGTGACATCCGTTTTCATCAGGGGGTAACCAAGCTGCCTCTGCTGTAAACATCAAACTCCTTGTAGCGTAGGTAATCTTTCAGCCTGGGAGGAAGAGGAAGGAAGTTGATAAAAACTGGGGCTCTCAACCGCAGACGGCTGAGATGTTCCCTTATCCGCAAACGACACAGGTGCTTCAGGCTCCGTGCATTTCCTGAGAGGCGAAAAAATAAGTAAACTCAGTGAATGCATGTAAACTTTTGTTAATAGCTGACACACACACAAAAAAAATCTACTGTTGGATTACAGCAGCTCTTACTTTGAAGTTGACAGATCTCCGGCCACTGCTTCTCCTCCTGCAAAGTGTCTTTAAGTTTGGTGCAGAAGGAGACGTGGTCAGTGTAGTCAAGCATGATGCGAACCACCTGGGCCGATATGTGCTTTAGCCAGGACACTGTTATCACCTCACAGAACTAGAAAGAGACAAAGATAGACACATGGCAGTCAACGAAGACCCTTAAAGGAAAGCATTACTCCACTTGTCTCCCTGCATTTTTTTTCTCAGATAAACTTGGCCTCACCACCATGTCTTTGATGACTGCAGTCGTCCAAGGAGCATAGTCATGGGAATTGTCACCATAAGGGCAGTCAAAGCAGCGCTTAACATCATATCCATGGTTCAGGATCATTCTCAGCATGACCTCGTCCTTCAAAGCATACTGCAGCGCCGAGGGGAAGTGAGTGGTGTTGACGCGGGAGTAGTAGTTGACATTTGCCCCAAACTTCAGCAAGGTGTTGATCATTTCATAGTTTCCCTGTCTAAGAGCCACCTGTAGACAGTTGACAGGGTCCTGGTTCACCATTGCCCCAGCCTCTAACAGCAAGCGGGTGCACTGAAGATCATTGTTGGACACTGCAAAAAAGAGGGCAGACCTACGCTCATCATCATAGCTGCGGCGCACCTTTGGGTGCAGCATAAAGTTTGGGTCATAGCCAGCTTTGATCAGTAACTCCACACACTGAGCATGTCCCCCGGCAGCTGCAGAATGAAGCGGACTCATCCCACTTTCTTTTACAGCGTGCATCGAGGTCACCGGGATGAGGTGCTCCAGTGCCCTGTCAAAGAGGAGATTTTATGTAAGAATATGGTGTCCGGTGAAATTCTATTTGAAAAGTGGGAAAGATAAGAGAGATATTCCTCACAGTCTGTGTCCGTGGTATGCCACACGATGAATTGGCAGGTGTCCACTGTAAAGAGGAAGGTTGGGATCTGCTCCGTGGTCCAGCAGCAGAGAGATTATGTCAGGGTTTCCTGATGCTGCTGCGTCAAACAAAACAGTACCTGTCTCCGATTCACACCACACATGGGCTCCTGCAAAATACAGGCACTGTAAGAATTCCCACTGAATAGTAGATGTGCTGTAGCTAAGGATAAAATAGGTAGGTGGGCAGCTTTTGTCTCCTGCGGTATTACAGTATTGCAAAAAATCCTATACAAAATTGATGACACATCTTTTCTGTGTGATTGATGTGTGCAGAATTAACTGCAGGAGTAAAGGCAAGAGGAGGTTTATTACCTTTCTGTAACAGAACTTCCACCACACTGAGATGTCCATTCTGTGCAGCCAGAGCCAGTGGAGTTTTCTTCTTAATGTCACATGCGTTTGGATCGGCACCAGACTCCAGGAGCAGATAGACAAAGTTCTCCAAACCTAAGAAGGCAGACTCATGTAGAGCTGTCCTGTTTAGTGGGCCTGTTTGGTCTATTTTGGCGTGGTAACGAAGCAGTAGCGTGGCCAAGTCATACTGGTCATTCAGAATCGCTATGAGAAAAGGAGCAGGAGAGAAAAGAATTAGAATTTATCATATATGTTTGGGTGTCAGGAAACTGTAATGTATTCTGTATTTACTTGGACTTAGTGTTAGATACCTGCCACTAATGGAGAATCCTGCTCATCGTTTTGGATATCTGGGCTACAACCATTCTGTAACAGGAATGTGGCGTTCTCTCTGAGTCCATGGACCACAGCCAGAAATAGTGGCGTCTCACCCTTTACAGTACGACACTCGGCTGCACCCGGAGGTGATGCTGTAACCCAGACATCCAGGGATTGGTGAGCATGTCATGATTTTAAGAGATGTCTGTACGGTCAAACATCATAGCAATACCAACCTGAGAAAATAATCTCTAGTATACTTTTGTTCTCCTGCACTGCAGCTTCATGCAGAGGGATCCATCCTCGTTCATCAACTCTGGAGAAATACTCCGGTTGCTCTGCAAGTCTGTTCAGTGCACCTTCATCACCTAAATATGAAGAGGGGACAGCCCATCAGAACTTCTGGCAACATTTATGATTGTCTGAATCAGCACTGAGAGGTTAAAAAAAACATCAGCTTACCCTCCTTGATTGCTTTAAAAATCTCATCCGGATCTTCACTGGGTTTCAGATCACTATCAAAAATAATTGCACAAAACAGGGGTTCACACAATGAATAAGAAATACACAATGTAAAAAAAAAAGATATTAATACTAGGTTGATAGAAATTAACCTTGGATTCAATCCTTTGAGTTTTCTATATTGGATCAGACTTTGCTCAATTATATATTGCGTCGCCTCATCTTCATCCAGGTCATCCTCCGACTGATAAAAGTCATCTACTGCTTCTGTGCTCATCTGTTAATCCAAAGAGTCAATGCAGAAGGGGCTGCTGTGAAAAGACACAGGCATGAGGTAAACATGACCATTAAATCTGGGAACTTGCACAGCACTTGCAGCCCTGAATACCAGCTACAGCACGGCACAGTGCAGCATGCAGTAGCAGCAGTCAGTTTTATTCTTGCTTTATGTTTAGTGACACCAAAATGCATTCAGGATATTAAATCTAATGATTCCAATCCGCCCTGTTGTGTCCCACATTTTTGTCCAGTAACTGTTCACAGTAGAATTTACAGCATTTCTTGCTCAGCATGGCCAAAAGAAAAGCATGGAGGATCACACTGCATAAATGGTTGCTGTGAGCAACATTAATCTTAAGGTAGCAGAGAAAATGTCATAAAGACAACGTAGGCTACCACAAGACATTTGAAATTCAACCACATAGCATGGAAATTCAAATCCTACAAATAATAGCAATAGGATACAGATCAACAAGTGGCTATACAACAGCAATGACCTTCAAAATCAGCAACAATCAATGAAGTTCTCAACTAGATTAACTATTTCTTCATTGTTTGTGTTTTGTTTTGTTTTTTTTTACCTTGGGTCAAATGGCTGTGCTCGCTCAGTGTTTTCTACACCAGGAAAGCCAGTGGGCTAGTCAGTACCCACATAAACTGGTGCTATTTATATTCCCCCTACTATAAATATCAGATCACGGGGCCTTTACAACCAACCCCTGGCTTTGACCCACAGAGCGCTGCAGCAAATGCCACCGATCAATGCATAAATACTTTTTTTTTTAATGCAATTTGATCACTTTGGCAGCCACAACAATAAAATATCTGAAAAACAGCATTATGCACATTATAGTATGTTATTACCTTTAATTTTGATTACTAATGCTGATTACTGTTGTTGCAATATTAAATTCCGATATTACATAAGTTGCATAGATTATGTCTGAATAAAATTCTCTTCGTCCTTAGCACACCGTTAAGATTTTTTATCAGTGAACATTCACAAAAAATGTTTTTAACCCATATTTTGATGCACATTAATAGCTTGTGAGGTAGACACAACTCTGCAGACAGTATCAGGTCACAATGATGCAGCAAGCGATAAGAAAAGAGACAAAACCACCAACAGGTAAGAAAAAAATCATAAAACTTTACACTGACAAATAGTTATCTGTATGATCACGCTTTTCTTGCAAAACTAGTTTGATAGCAGTAATACTCCTCTTCTGCCGTTGTCCTGATTCTCATTACAAGCCATGTTTTTAAGGGCAGAAAGACCTTTTTTAGAATGATAATTTCATTTGGCTTGTGGCTACTTTTCTGTTACAGTACATGAGTGTAAATCCAGTCAAAAAGTCATGTTTAAAATATAACCAATATAGCTAGCCTGATGCTTAGAAACGATTGGGACATACTATTAAAAACCTAAAGGTCATACATGCTGTGCTGATTTTATTATTTGATCGATCGTAATCCCTTCCATCCTTTGAGTATTTAAGGAATAATTACTGTGCATAATCATTATGTACAGTAAACTTACATGGAGAACAAACATGAAAGGCAGCATAAGAAACTGCATGCAATATGCTTCAAACATTCCTGTTAAATTAGAAGTAATGTGTGTGTTTTTTAAAAATATATACTTTTTAAAAAATCTTGGAATCAACTCAATATAAAGTTACTGAGGGCGGAGAGGTGCATAGTGTCATTCTTTTCTACTGAAAAGTCACAATGCATCTAGTGCAGATTTTGTTATTTCTTTGTGTATTTTGGTACCTTTCAGTTTCTTATCTTTTGGAGAAATCATTGTAACTGTGTATTTTGAAGTAGCTGGAAGGCAAACTGAAAATGGTATCATGCTATGAACCTTTCATGCATCGACAGTTTAAAAACACATACTCCACAATTGGTCAAGACATCATGTTTCATTTTGCATTGTAAAACAACACAACATTGTGCCAAAATGTGCCACAGTAAAGCGCTTAAGTCTTCAGACTTCAGTATCTGATTTCAGTCATCAAGCTGGCAGAGCAGGGCTACACCGCGCTTAATCCAGTGTTGCGGACGCTTGTCGATGGGCAACATCATGGAAATGACAAAATTGGTGGAGTGGCCGGTGGTAGACAGTGTGCCCTTCCTCTCACTGGTCTTGTAGAGAGGACAAACATACAGTTTCTTAGGCTGATCGCTGCTTTTCTTTTCAGCTACGTAGGAAAAAAGGAAGCAAAGAAACAAACAGAATGTCAAGTAGTAGTCAAGAATATACAGAGGAAAAAAAAAATTAGACATAAAGCAATAATGTAGTAGAAAAGACAGAAAAATATATGTGGAATAAATGACAAGTATTTCATTCATAATATATTTGAAATACTAGCACTGGCAGTGTACAAACTGAGGTATTACTTACTAGGTTTTATCCAGATGATGGGCATCAAGTCAAATAGGACTTTGGGGAGCTGCTCAGCCAGAGCACCACTGGTGATAGAGACAAACAAAAGCTCATTATGTATTGCTGCAATTTTATAGTGATGGGAGAAGTACACTACATACCACACTATAAAAATGATGACCTCCATTATAAATATTCACACACACACACACACATATATATATATATATATATATATATATATATATATATATATATATATATATATATATATATATATATTGTGCTGTAGTAATAATAAGAGCCACCAATATTATAAACATTTCCTTCTATTATGGAGTAGAGTATATAGTAGCATTAACTATAAATACTAAGGAAAGTACCTTAAATGTACATGAGTACAGCACATTAAATGAGTTACTGGCACTGATTATCGTACAGTAATAACCATAGCCATTACTCTAAACCCCAGCCATGAACATCTACCTTATTTTGTCCCATCGAGCTCCATCCAGAAACAATCCATTAATGTAAACGCCATCCTCAGGTGCTGTGTTTGACTCATCAATTGGAAGAACCTGTAGGTTAAAATTGCAAAACAAAATCACAGGTCAGACCTTAGGGCTACAAAAAGAACTTTGGATATGGAGCCAGAGGGATAATAAGAAGTGCTTCTTCAGACCTCAAAATCAAAGCCTAGCAGGTCAATGGGGATCTGGTATTTCCTGGCATAGTTCTGCATAGCCCCAGTAAGGAAGGCTTGAGTGAAGAAGAAGCCAGACAGCCAGAACACACTGGGCTTACTGGTGTCATACCAAACCTATGGGCACACAAAGTGAAAGTAAAACAAAACAGGAGTGAAAACTTAACAAAGCATCCCTTAACATCCCTCTCATCCAAGGGATCGTTGTCAAATAGTCTTACTTGCAAAAACTTGAGCCTTGAGAGAAAGTCGGTAATGTAACTGCCCAGGGGCTTCAGGCTTGGGTAAGAGCGCTTGGCCCATTTTTCTGGAACCTTCCCCACCATCAAACTGCCTGCAACCGCCTCAAGCTCTGCATCCATCACCACCAAGCCCTTAATAGCCTTCAACAGGTTCTGGAGACTCACACGAATCGTACTACACAACCTTAGTGAGTAAAAAACAGCAGTTAGTTCATATAAAATGGCTGGTAATGCGCTGCTTTGTTTAAAGTCCTGCACTGAGCTGTTTGTTCGTACACATTGTATCGCTCCATCTCTTGGACGAGGACCGTGTTCATACTTTCTTCGTACAGCACTGGAAACTTCAACAGAGCTGCTTCTGTGTCAAAATTGACTGGTAGCTAGGGGAAAAAGCAAACAAGCAAGTTTTAAAGTTAGAGTGCAATGCTTACAGATTATGATCAAGAAATAAGAAACAGAAATCCGCACGCTAGTTGAGAGCTGCCACTGTGCTGAGATCATTTTTATTTCCTTCCAAATAAGTAATAACACGCTTAAATTTGATCTGATATTAAAGCATTTCTGAATCTTTGGAGGTCTCACCAAAATGCAAATCCCAGTATGCTAACATGCACACAATGACAGTGCTAAAATTCTCATATTAAGCAGGTATACTGTTTACTGTGTTAATTATTTACAAAATTGGTAATAAAACAAAGTACCTTATTTACATGAATATGTATACCAAACACCATGGTAATCCATTAAATAGTTACTAAGACACTTCATTATGTACAGCACAAGAGAAAAAGTCG
This sequence comes from Amphiprion ocellaris, assembly GCF_022539595.1. Taxonomy (NCBI): domain Eukaryota; kingdom Metazoa; phylum Chordata; class Actinopteri; family Pomacentridae; genus Amphiprion; species Amphiprion ocellaris. Next base: position 26,897,723 of record NC_072773.1, read on the forward strand.
AGTAACTTCCACAGCCAGCAGGATTGTAAACACTGTCTGGGTAGTATGAATTTCTGTATGTTTTGTGCCAATTCATGACATAGATGCTGAGATACTGTATTTCACAGGATAAATGAAACTTACCCTGATGTTGCAAAAAGAAAAAAAAGTTACTAGGATTCCTCCATCAAGAACCATTAATGTCTGTACAAAATTTTCCTAAGTCATCTATTAGACCAACAAGGTGGACTGACTGTCTGACATCACCATCCCTAGAAAATGTAATTTGCAAGGCTAAAAACTGCTAAATAAAAAGGTTTTTACCTTGGTAAGGATGTCATTCGCAATATCGTACAGGGTGTTATCGCTCCCAGAGGTAGCCCCTCCTTTTGCCCCTCCACCCTGGGTAAGCAGCAGCGAATCAAACAGCACTTTGGTCTGCTGCAAGTCTTTAGAAATGTCAACATTTTCATGCATCCCAAACACCTCTGGATGCTGACTGAATGGAAGTTCCTAGAACACAACAAAAGTATTGCTACTCAGCTGTAAGTCATTATGTAGAAAAAAGACAATAGACTCCTAAGGTGTTTGTACCTTGATAAAGAGAACATAGTCGTCATAGGCTGATTTAGGTGGGGAAAAATATTCTCCACTAGGTGAAAAAGGGTAACGAAACGTTACAATGATGTCCTTGTTGTAAAAGTCAGCCAAGATTGTCATCAAGAGCCGCCTATCCCAGTCATCTGTCACGCGTCCACCATAGTTACACTCCCCAGTCAGATACGTTATGGCTTCCAACGGCACCTCATCATATTCATTCACAAATAGCTAAAACAGAAAATAAATTATAAGCATTTTTAGATTATTGTGATGGTAGGAACTCCAGAACTGAGCCTCTGAATAAATACCTGTAACTGTCTGATACTTATACGGAGGTCAGAATCGTTGAAACCATAAGGAATATTCCAGCCTAGTGGACCAAACTTTTTCCTCTCCTGAACAAGAGCATGGAAGAAGCACAATCCATAGAGGAGCTTCTCCCAAATCTAGTGGGAAAAAAATGCAACATTCAGAGAGCATCCTTTGTGTGACAGACCTATTAAATTAATAAATGTGAACACCTGTGATGTACAGTTGAACACAAACTTCTCTTTAGCTTACCATCTCCTTATTGGGACAGTTATTGAAGAAGTCTGGATCAGAAACAGGATCCGACAAGTAAGATTGTAGCAGGTTGAGCCGGAGTCCTGTAGGAGGCTCATTTGTCATTTTCACTCCATTCTGCAGGATGGTCACTGGAAACTGATTTCAAAAATATGTTTTTTCTTATACTAAATATACTTTAACAATTTAGAGTCTGTATTTTACTACTTAAACCGGTTTGTTTATGCACATGTACTGGATGAAATGCACTGTGCTTGTACCTTGGATGAAGGGTAGCTTGTGAGCCAGAGGCGGAAGTCCTGGTGGCATGTTGCAAGACTGAAGTCCTCACAAATTTTCTCTAGAGTGGACATCCAGGAAACGGCGAGGTGACAGTTCTGCAAACACACCCATGTTCCATCCTGCATGGCTGTGGATATCATCTTAGCAGCAATGGGCCCCTGGCCCTGACCCAGAGAGATTGACTGGAACTTGGCACCACCCATGTTCTTGTCACTGGCAAACTTCAGTAAGCCTGTGGAAGGATAATGTTATTTGTAATGATTTTTAGGCTGAGCATTAAATGGCCCCTTAAATATTGCCATTTGTACTGTAGGACTTACTAGCCATTGGATCAGCTCCTGGAGACAGCACAAACACAAGTGGGGTGGTGCAGTTGGAGTCCAGATAGCTCTTGCTGAGGTCAAAGGGAGGAGGCTGGACAAATCTCTTCCCCAGACTCCCGGTCACATATTTAGTCACAGCTGGGACTATCTTGTCAGGCCGCAGACAGCGAACAATGATCATCTTCTGCAGGTCATTGAGTTTTTCACACCATGGTGCAGGCAGAGCAACATTGCATGGCTCTTTACTGTCATAAATGGGCTTGAAGTCTCCTAGGCTCTTGATGAAAGCCTCTCTGTGGCATAAATAACAATTCAATCTATTACTCAAAAATAAATCATAATGACCACCAGAAGGGAAGGAGTAAATAGATCCAAAGCAATAAAAAAATATTTGGATTGAATTATTCATGGTTTTTACTTTATTCCTTGTAAGCCAGGTAGTTCATTGGCTCTGCAGATTTCATCCCAGCTCTTGTCCTGTAACCAGCTGGGGTCAGGGTTAGCAATGGTGTTCTGCAGGCCCACTCCCCCAGTCAGCAAGAACATGAAATCAGAGTATTCTATCTCCTCTTTTGCTCTTAGAAGAAATATCAATAGAAGATAGCATTATATATAAAGTATATATATATATATATATATATATATATATATATATATATATATATATATATATATATATATATATATATATATATATATATATATATATATAAAAAAATCAAATATTTGCATATGAACACATGAATAAAAGAAAATTATTCTTGTAGCTTTGACACTTACAGTAGTAGCTTGCAGCAAAGAAGGAATGAGAAGAGAAGTTTGTCCTTCTCAAACAGAGAACGACAGACGTTGCAGTACAGGTTATAGGTGAAATGATCAATTAGGTGCTGAAGCCTCCTCTCCAGAATCTTGGACTTGTTACTGATGAATAAAAGTAAAATACAGAGTGCTTCAGATGAACACAGAACAACTAAACGTTCCACAAACCTATAGTAAATGTTACTATCAGACCAAACCATAGCTGAATCTTTCAAGATTTTATGATTGAGCCTCCACAAACAACTAGTTAGTGCCACTTACAGTATAATAAAATACGTTTATAATATCTACAAGCACAAGCACTATTTTAATATAATTTTATTTCTCTGAACTGCTGTTGCTATCACAAAGTATATTGCTTCTTTTGGGACACTACAGAATATAATTCAACTGCATTACTCACCTGTTTTGTATAGAATTAATGTAGAGGTTGACAAACCAGCTGAGCGAATACTGGTACATGGGGTCTATGCTGGTCAGATCAGCAATACTGAAGAACAGGATGGATGAGTGTTTGGCAATAGCTCTGTAACCCTCTCTGGACTCTGCTATCTTGATCTCTGTCTTCTCTGCAATCTTGGAAATATGAAAACAGTAGGCGGTTAGACTATAAAATGTTAGACTCATCAAATTCACAGTCAAGGTCCCATTTTTAATATATAGCTCTAATGTAAACCTGCTGTTTCTTTGTAATCTCATTGGACATGAGCTTTGCTGAGTCTAAAATCTGAATGGCACATTCATCCTCCAGAATATTCCCCTCAGAGGACTGCAGGGTCTCCAGGATCTCGTCTTCAATCTCCTTTAGTCGCCTCTTATTGGCCGCTGACTGCAGGATTAATGCATTTCTCTCCTCTTCCAGTTCTGGCCTATAAAAAACATGAGGTAAAAACAAGTGGATGATGGTGCGAGTAAGAAGACGTGTTTTTCAAGTGTTTCAGTGTCATTCCAAAGAAGTCATTTCATGAATGCTACCTCTCCTTGGCCACTACAATCCCCAGCAGCTGGTCCTCCAAGCCCTCTGGAGTTATCATGAAATTGAGCAGAGACACTTTGGTAGCCAGTTCTGGCAGGTAGTGGGGGTTCCTGAGTTTTGTGGTGATGTAGAAACGGAAATTACTGGAGTACTCAATCACACTTTCCCCAAGCCTGATGCAATCCACACCACCTAGGGGAAACAAAAAAGAAATGAGAACTCAGAATTTTCAGTTTTTAAATTCACATCCTACATGATCATTTTAGCAGTTGTGTCACATTCACAGCACCTTGTTTGAAGGTTTGTTTGAGCAGCAGTGGTTCCAGAGAAGGGTCCAGCTCTTCCCCTACATTTTCCAGCAACAAGGGTGTTCCAAACTGAATACAGTTTTCCAGAGTTCTCATGTAGTCCCCATCTGTTAACTTGATTACACTCAGGTTGTTATCTTTCTCAGAATTCTTTACCCATTTGTTGGCTTGACCCTGGGGATCAATCATCAAAGGCCTACAAAAACGAAAACATTAAGGATTAAAATACTTTTGTGATTTCATCTTACCCTTGTTTACATTTAACTAGATACTATATCTTCTTGACAAATGGTTCAATAAAAGATTTAAATTTTTATCAAAACATTTCAGAAATACTGACTCACCATCTACGTGAACTGCTGACAATGACACCATTGTCGATAGAGAAAGAGTCACTGGGAAGGCCTGCAATGTTCCAAGCTCTGATCTTAATAGGATCTCCCAGGGTTTTACTGAGAGAGAAGTCATCTGACGATGGAATGTTCTTAGACTAGACAGATTAAGGTGGGTAAGAAGACAGATAATAGGCAATTACATATTTCTAAGTTCAATGAAATTGAGTACAAAAAGGAAGGAGAGGAAGACTGTTACTTGGCAGAGTTTGGTCCATAGCTTGGTGCAGTCCTGTCTGAAGCCGGCAGTGAAAGCCCCCAAGTATGCAATAACACCAGCAGAGATAAGAACATCTCCAGTCAAGTTGTCATATGTGTTTTGCAGGTCATCTGCTGCTTCAGACCATCTGCGGGCAGATATACATTAATTCAGTTATATAATAGTGTTGATTCAGTTGCAAAAAATAAAAATAAAGAATAATTAAAAGCATCATCATAACCTGGTCTTCTCCCCACCAAGACCGCCAATTAGTTTTTCTGCCCTCTCCAGCTTCCTGGCACACAAATCCACCTGGAACTCTAACTGGGCCTTCTCCTCTGTTTTCTCCTCAAAAGTTTTCTGGAGGGCAGCCAAGCGGTCCTCAACCTCCTTTAATTCAGCCCTTTTCTGGTCCAACAGGGCCATGGTAGCAGCTAGGGACTCCTGTGCCTCTGCAAGGTTGGCCTTCTTAGGGGCTACGACCTAAAAACAAAGAATGGTTGAGAGTGAAGTCGAAGCAAACATGCAGGTACTATTATCAAGACAAGTCATAAGAAAAAGTCCAAATAAAAATCCAGAAATGTTGCACCTTTGCCACCCTGTCATACACCTCCATTGCTTTGATCCATTTGCACAGACCCTCTGCTGCAGAGGAGGCTTTTACCACGACACTGGGGTCAAAGTCAGGATTAGTCATGTACTCACTACGAATTTTTTGCATCACGGGGACCTGCAAACCAGAGATACATAAGTTCGTCAGCACAAAGTAGTTTTTATATAATAATAAAGTAATTTTCCTGACACTCACAGGAATATTGTCTTTGTCATATTCTTTAAGATCTCGTAAAAAGTTCATATCACCCAGTAGCTTCTTGCTTGGACCCCAGAAGTCAAAAATCTAAAAACAGAAAACGTTTTACTCATTGTAATACTGCTTGTTACACAATGGAAATGAGATTGTTATGATGAGGTTATGCAATGTTTTTAAGAGTTAAAATAAGCACCAGACAATTGCCATAAGATATTTTTTTGCTCAGTCTAACCTTTTTGCCAGTCCCAGCTGGGTCAGGTATCTTATCTGGCTTTAGATCCTTCATCACGCATACAGCTGCCATCACCAGCTTTACCCCTGATGGGGGATTTTTCATCGCTTTCACAATTGTAACATCAGAGGGCTAAAATAAAACAGACAACTCAACTTACTTAACTGTCTGAACAGCATAATTTGTTACAAAAATGCAGTGTAGTTGAAGGTTTTATACCTTTAAAGTGTTTAAAGCAGAGAGAGCAGCCTCCAGGGCAGGAATAGCTTCAGCCAAGTCACTCTCACACTCATTCTTTAGTGCCCGAGCCTCATTTGCTTCTACAGTTGCCGCCTCCTCATCAACACGCACAATTTTACTCTTGGCTTCCACCTCCACAGACTCCACTTCAATTACCTAAAAAAAAAAAAAAAATCACAAAATACACATTTAAATCAAATATAATTATTTATTTATACTGATTTATATGTATGCTCTAGGGTCGCTGTTGAGGCAGAATGAAGATTTGAAATGTAATTCACCTTCATCATTTTGGTGTTGTCAATCTTTGCCTGTTCCAGTTTGGGTTGTAGGTCTACTAGTTCCTTTTTCATCTCATTCACCTACAGAAAGACAGTTGTTGAATAGATTAATGCAAAGCTATGCTTTACATTTTCAATCAAAGAACTAAAGAAAAAGCAAGGCAACTCAGGAAAAAATGGTTATGCATATACCTGAGATTCAGCGAAGGCTAGTTTATCCAGACCATCGGTATACCTCTGTTTTGCCTTCATAACAGTTTGTCTTTTCTGAGTGAGTAGTAGACGGAATGCTGCAATCAGCTCCAGGTAGGATGTGGGAGTCACATAATTATGTCGACCTAGCTCAGAGAGGAATCTGCAGCGAAAACAACAGTAGAGGTATGGTATATACATGTACTTTACCCTTGAATATAGAAGATATAGATGCCATACCTCTGTGAGAGCTGTTTGACAAATGTATGAAATGTTTTACAGATGGGTATGACCTCCCGCCTCTCGTTTTCACTCATCTCCAGTGACTCCAGGAAGGAGTTAGCTACTCGCTCAAGAGCTTCCTCTGGCCATGGCTGTTAGGGCACAGAGAAGAAACAGATACTAAGACATGCAAGGACAGACTGCTTACTTAAATATTTCTTTCTGCCTTAAAATGGCTCAGATGCAACTATGCATCATTGCTTCCTCTAGAATGTGCAGACCTTTGAAGCTCCCACCTTTTACTGTTGCATTTAAATGCAGATATAATACAAATAAATGTCTTCTAATGACTATACTGTACCTGGTACCAGTCAATGGTACAGCAGTTAATAAGAGATGGAAATTGGCGGAGGCGATTTCGAAAGGCATCTCCAATGGGACTGAAGGCCACAACAATATGCAGGTTCTCTCTACAGCGTGCCACGAAGAAGGCAAACAGGGTCAAAGGGCTCAACTCCAAACTCTTATTACCAGCCTGGGCTATGGGACGTAATGACTGGAGAAAAAGTAATGAAATAAGAATTATATTAAAAACAAACTAAGGGGTCATTTATATAATTGTTTTAAATTGTCCCGTAAGGGCTTTCAATAACCTACCTCCATGATCTCTTGTTTTTCGTCGATGGCAAACAAATTGGGCACCTCTCCGGTATTCAAGACGCTGTCCACATCTTCTAGAAAGGCCTCATCTTTAATCTGAGCATCAGTTACCAAAAACACGGTTTTCTGTCCTTTCACCCCAGCATTTTTCAGCAGCATCTGAAATGCACAGAGGCAGAATATTGTGACAATGTATGCTAAAAATGTTTCAAAATGCCACAGGATGTAAGCAGAGACCAAAACAGTATAAAAGAACCACATGTAAGGCATCGGATTAGCAGGACACGGAATGTTTCCTAAGCTAGAAAGGCTAACCTTGAGGTCATCTCTCCACTCAGTCATGCCATAGCTCTTAGAGATCTCAGGCTGGAACATGGTCATGTGGGCCATAGACGTGGCCAGGCGGGTGATGGACTGGCGTCCACTGCCTCCCACTCCCACTAGCAGGGCGTTGCCTCCTGGCTGCTTTAATACACGACTGATACGGGACAGGTGCTCCAAGACATAGCTACATAAAGTAATTTAGTTTTCGCCGTTAATCAAGTTTACATGCAAAGACAGAGTTATAAAAACATAATTTCATTAACTTACTGCAAACAGATCAAGTCAGCTGGTTGTACATTCACTCTTATTACAAGTCTATTAATTTAGTGAAATAACTAAAACAGTTTACCGGAAGATGACGAGGTGCATTCGATTTTTGTGCATCTGGTTGTATTCGTCAAGACATGACTCTACCACCTGAGCAAAGGTATCCATTGAGGGCACCTCAGTGTACAAGCGCTCATCATCTTCCAGCTCAGGGTTCATATAATCACCAAACAGAAGATTTCGCATGTCTTCCTCAACAAGCTGAAAATGGAGGAATATTGATGGCACAAATTCATAGGGATCAATTTTTGTGGCATTTTCCGAAACATGTTTAACATGCTTGTAAAAAACAGATTTGAAATGTTATTAAGATCTCAGACTGCCAGAAGATGTTTCATGCCAGCTCTCACTTGCTGCATTTCCTCTTTAACAATTATAAAGCACATGAAACCACAATAGGGATAACTCAATCTCAGCTTACTTTACTGCCTTGTTTCAGGTGGTCAAAGACCTGGTCAAAGGACTCTTTAAAGTGATCTTTGAGGATGCTATTCATCAGCTTGTAGAGCCATGCTCGATCTTTATCATCCACCAGGCGGTCATAATAGACACGGAAGACCTCATGGACAAACAGCCGTATCACAGTGCGTTTGTTCTCCAGAGATTCCTTCTTCAGCAGCAGACAACCTTGAATAACACGTGAGAAGTCCCGTAGGTTGAAGGTGTAGTGAGACTTGGCTGGAGTTGGAAGCAGGTTCTCCATTGCTCTCTTATACACCTTTGGAAAATAAAAAAATAAGCAAAGAATTACAGTATTGGAGAAGACAATTATATTGATATTTCAGACTTATATGAGCATTACACAAGTGTAAAATATATTTATGAAATATTTGAAAATTTCTTGTGATATCACTGTGCATTCAGGGAACTTACTTCCATTGTGGCTGTCACTATTTGGCTGCCAACAGTGAAATATTCAGGCGGAAATTCATTATTTTTGAGATAGAAGGCAACAATGTTGGAGAAAATGCAAACCATGGTGTCATCACTGAAGGCATTAATGCTAAAAATGTTAAAATGCCGCAAGAAGCGAGATGTTACGGCATTTCTTCCACCACCAGGGGGACCCATAGCTGAGATGAGCTGGAGGTCAACAAGAGTGATCCCGGAGGTATCCTTCAGGTCATACCTGCCAGAGCATAACAAAAGAAGTCTATTTAATGAATTCAGTCTGTTTTATTTATTATGACCCTCTTGTCTGAATATGAACCTGGCTAACAGCAAATAGTTCATACCAGTTTCCATGGTCTATGTACTGTCGAAGAAGCTCCACAGGAGGCTGTGCTCCAAACTGTTCCAGTGCTGGCATGTTCATGTCATCTACAAAGATGACACACTTTTTTCCTATGGGGGGCCCAAATACCCCCTTCCTTCTCTTATCTAACCTGGACATGATGATATTCTGGAAGAAAATAAATATAAAATAAATGATAGTGAAAATAAATAATGGGGGGGGTATGTCCTTCTAATATCCACATTTTCTACTCATGGAAGAATCTGTGCAATATCATTGTGTTTCTACATATAGAATAATGTTATATGATATTGGTATTTTCCACATTCAGAGGAATCTGTACAATATCTGAATTTCTATATATGAAAGAATCTCAACAATATCAGCATTACTGCTGATCACCATTACTTTCCCCCACTGTGGTGTGAATAAAGGCTGTTCTTATCATATTTCTTAAGTCACATTACAATATTTGTAATTAAACAAGTAGTCTATCAATCTACATAACTTCTTAGTAATCCAAACATTTATATAAGGATAAACTTGAACCATGTTTTACTAACTGCTGACCTGGGTTTGGTTTGCACTAGTGCGTGCTGAAAAATTGATAAAGAAGGGCAGATAGCAATCTTTGTCCAGATTGTTCATCAGTTTCTCCTTTACATATAGTGACTTCCCAGTGCCAGTAGGACCAACGAACAGGGAAGGGCTGGGCAGCAAAATAAAACACATAAAAAATAATGATAATAATCTAAAATAATAGATATGTATGTATACGTATATATATAAAACATTTAAATATATGCACGTTAAATACTGAGACCATATAAACAGTATATATGACACACATACAGAATGATTACTCATGGCAATAATGCATTTCATTTCTAAAATTTGAGTTAATCATACTAACGTTCCATAGCTGATGCAGAGGTCCATCAAGTAGGTGTAGCGAACTGTGTCAATGGTAGGTACAATGATCTCTTGCACTTTGGTGTTTTTGTCTCCCAGGTTGACACTTTTAATGGCATCATTCCAGTGAACCCAGTTGCCTTTTCCTTTAAACTGTAGAAGAGATAATAATGTAATTTACTGCTTTAACACAAGTGAAATTCTTCTAAGTAATGTATTTACACAATACCTCATAAAAATAGTCATAGACCAGGCCTTTCTCATCTATTGGACACTCCCATTTTCCCACTGTTTCAGGGATCTGATGTTCTTTTGTTTTTCCTGAAACCATCACCCTGAAGAACTCACTGAACTTCTCTCTGCTGTCTGCGTCACAGCTGCCACCCACAGACCACACCAGGGAGAATGCAAAGGCTGCCTGTAAACAGAAAGAGAAGTGTCATACAGCTTCACTGAAACAGAATGTGCAAATATAAAAACACTTGCATAGAGGTGCAATGCTTGTAAAGTGCACATCCAAACAGAAATTTTTAATAAATACGGTTCAAATATTGTTTAAAGTTATAAAAGATTTAGTCCTTCTACCATGATCCAAGTGCGAATATTTTTATCCCCAGGTTCTGTTTTCACAGGTTCAGTGAGCAGCATCTCAAAGAGTCGGCACAAGGACAGCACAGTGTTACTGTCACTAGTGGAAACAACTTCCTGTAAACAAAAAAATAATCTAGCATGACATAACATCTGTATTTTAGACATGAAGAAATGCACATTTTTAATTGTTCTACAGATGTTTCTGTCTAGATTGTTCTGGGGATGGGGCCACTTACTCTGCAGTGTTTACGCAGCATCGTAAGGGCAGGTGGCACGAGCCAGTGGAAGAGCTCCAGCAGCAGGGAGCGACAGTCAGCAGTTTGCAGAGCATCAGGAAGAGTGTTCATCCAGGAGATCACCAAGGGATTCCAGCCCAGCTGAGATGGCTCCATGTAGATCATACCACATCGACTGACTGTAGCAGGCTGCAGCAAAAGAAAATAACTAACAGTATCCAGCTAACCTGATGAAGACAGTTTAATACCATCCAGTTACATTCTAGCAATCAAGCTACAGTAGATTAATTCGCTGAATGAATGCTATGAAGTATCATGTTTAACTGATGCACTATTCAGCAAATTAACTAGTAAGAGTTACATTTTCAAATAAGTTAATTAAACAAAACAATTTAATCAACTGCAAACAACTAACTTACAGAAGCCTGTGAGAGATCCATTGCTTCAAAAATGAGACTCATCTGACTGGACATCTGAATGATCTCACCACTCATCAGGCACAACTGTGGAGGGAAGTAAAGCAAAAATGACCTTACTCAAGCATATGATAAATAAGGAAAAATGTCATATACTGTGTATTGTGTACCTTTTTGTTGTCGTCCAGCACAGTGTTCATGCTTTCAATCCACAGTGTATCTATAGGACCATCAAACACCACCCATTTGCGGTATGGCGTGTCAGCTGACGCAAACTCACGAAATGTGTTGGCAACAATTCCGTCTGTCCACTAATAGGAAGAGAAAACCAACATATAAAAATACTAATAATAAATGTGGGCCACATTTTGTCCCAGATGTGCATTAATACTGTAAACATGTAAATCTCATATTTATATGTAACACAGAAATTCCAAGAAATAGGTCTACCTCATGGGAAACCGGGTCAAACTGTCCAAAGAGCTGCCCCATGGTAATGGACTTTGGGTTCAATGTCCTGAAGATGACCTTCTCCTCCAGACCATCCCCACTCTCATTCATGAGAGTCAGAGCATCAGCTAGAACGTGTAGCACTTTAGTCTTTCCAGCAAAGGGCTCTCCCACCAGCATGAACCTAAACGAGAACATCTTGATGCAATATTTTGTTTTACCCTATCACTTCAAGCCATGTACCAATCATGTGAAAGTGGAAAACATGGCAAAGAGGATATCAAAACATGGCAACATGGAAAATAAAATATAACATACCCATGTCTAACTATCATCATCTCATATGTCTGGATCATCTTTTGTAAGAAGACCTCTGTTGGCTGTACGTTGTGATTTTTACAGCACTCTTCGGCAGCCTCTAGAAACAGCTGATAAAGACAAGAAAACACTGGTAAATAGGTACATAATGGTTAATAGATACAGCATATAAAAGTAAGGGTATTGTTAGATTTAGAGCAAATGTATGAGTAATGGCATCAACATCTGACCTTATAGTCAGCCTTTGGAAGGGAGATGCCTGGGAACAAATCGCTGGTGATTCCATTGAACAGCGGAATATCATGAGAGAGAAACTTGGGCTCATTAACGTCCTTTATGGATCTCAGGAGCTGAATGTTACAACATGAGGAAAAAGGTGAAAGGGTCAAAAATGGCACATTGATTGAAAATTCAGTTCACAATGAGAAAATAGTGTTTAAAAAAATGTTTAGCAAGTTCATTCATTTCAGCACATATACCAGAATGTCCTCATTCTCATCCGGATACTTGAGCTTGAGGTTTCCTGCAGCTACAAGCACTGCTTTGACAGCCCTCATGCCATAATCATAATGGAACTGAGAGGAGAGTTGTTCTGAACAAAGCCTGTAGGTCATCACTATCTTCACTGAGAGTGGTTTGGCATTGAGGAAGCCGTATGAATACAAAGAGATCTCTGCAATCAGTGCATAGTTGGGGACCATCATGGCCACTGTTCGGAACAACACCTGCACAAAAGAAAAATGAACAAAATTTTGTATTTCCAATGTTAGACACCGACATATTTCTTTGTATTATGTTACATTATTTTAAAGGTGTTTGCAAAGTGTTGCAGTGTGTCAGTCAATGCTGAAAAGTAAACTGGAATGTTTTGAGAAATTTCATAATAGCATAGATAATGATAAATATTCATAACTGACAATGTCTGATTAAATATTTTACTAATGGCAGACCTTGAGATTGTCTGGGAGTTCTGAGCGTCCTGCATAACCAGGGTTCATTGTTATGGACACAAAGCAGTTGGGATTGAGTTTAAGCATGGTTCCTTCAAAGTCAAAGTACTCCAGCTTCAGCTCAATGGCTCTCTGGATGCAGAGAACTTGCTGAGCCACTACAGACAGCACCTCCAGCTCAATACGGTTGAATTCATCAAAGCATGCCCACGCACCAGATGAAGCTAGACCTTTAAAAAACTATGAGAGATTGAACCACAGTATGTGTTAACATTGTATAACATATAAATAAATACACCATGAGAATTAATAGAAATTCAGAATTTGTCGTAGATGTTACTTTTCCCATAGCGAGATAATCCAGTCCGTCTGAACAGTTAAAGACCACACACTGTACAGCAAGAGCTTTTGCTAGATCCTTGGTGGTTTCTGTCTTCCCTGTTCCAGCTGGACCCTCAGGTGCACCACCCAAGTTCAAGTAGAAAGCTCCGATCTAAAACAGAAAGAGGGCTTTGGAAGTTAATGTTAAAAAAATGGCAATTAGTATTATTCCAGTAAAGGAAAGAAACAAGTATTCATATTGAAGAAGACTTAAACATATATAAATAGACTATTTGTGAGATTGTTTTACCAGCGTTCGGTAGCATCGGTCAGTCAGAGGGGTGATGACCAGACGTGGAGAGTTCCCCAGGTACTCATAGGCGTACTTAACATCACAATTGATTATGCGAACACGAACATTGTCATTGCTCCAGTAGTAACGTAGCTGGGCGAGCCATTGGAAGTCAGTTTCATGTGACACACCTATTCAAAATGGACAACATAGCAAACATTTTACTGGGTGCTGTTTTTGGATGATGCTCTGATTGCTGTACAGCTCTTTGGTACAGTGATGAAATGATTTTGTGCTTTGAGGTACCTTTCTCAATAAGCTCCATGACTACATCCCTGGCATGGACATCGATTGTGACCAGTGCTCCCAAAGTAATCCGTGTTTGCTTGGGAAGCTTTCCCCTCACCAGCTCTACAATGTCATTCAGCTGACTCTGGAGTTGCTTATAGTAGTTCTTTAAACCCTTGAGAGAACAAAACTCAAACAATTACTATTTAAGTTTATTCCTAAGGTGAAATTGGTATAGTGTCATGTTCATTGAAAGAATATTTCAGGTCATCTGGTCAATAATTCGAACATTACGACTGTACAACTACAATATTAAAATTCGTAAATGTACGTTTTATTTGACAATCAAAAAATAAATAAATAAATAAGTTAATTATACAATATTTAATGACCAATGTCAATTTTGGATGAATATTGCTGTAGGTATTTGAAAAACAAAACAAATTTAGAGAAGAATGTGTAAAGACCCACATCAGCCCCTGCACTGATGGCCTCATGAACCTCCAAAGTCCAGAAAATCTGTGAAGTGCAGAGCACCACCTGCCCAGGCCACTCCTTGACCCACTGGTTCCTTGCAGTCTGAGCGTAGGCCTGTTCACACAACCACATAAAATCACACGTCTTTCCCCAAATTGCTTTTATATTCATGTATAAGAGGAACCTCATATTGTACAAATGCATAATATGATCCATACACAACATAGTGGCATCGGAGCATGGTGCTGTGAACTATCTACGGTATGAGAAACAGTGATCTCACCACTCTGGACCGGGCTATTACATCTCTGACACTACGAAGCATCACATCCTCCACCTGAACCAGCCACTTCTCCACAGCTCCTTTGGCTTCAGAAGTAGAGATGTGCTGGATTAGTGGAACACGCTCCCCCTCACTGCTATACATGGCCTAGGCAAGAACAATGTGCAGTTTAATACCACATAATCAACACACAGTGTCATTTAACAATAGCAATATGTGTCACTGCCTTGCCTGGATGTCCAAATTGGGTAGGAAGTCCAATTTAGAAATACCCTCAAAGCACTTCTTCAGATGTGGTTGAACTCGCAGTGGGTCCTTGGTCTCAGATAGAATCTCCAACATTTCATCATTAGACAAGAAGAAGAACCTGAAAGCAGCATTAATAGCAAATATCAAAATCTGTGATATTCACAAAGAACTGGACAAAAAAAATATGAAAAATATTTTTGTTTACCGAGGAAAAAAGAGACGTTTCTTCTCCAGATAGGAATTTAAACCCTTCATAATGTTATCAAGGAGGGCACTGGAATCTTGCAGTTTCTCTAGCAAACCAGGTAGCGAGGTTGCTGGCAGAATCTATGATTACAAATCACAAGATCACTCAGTTATCTTGTATATAACTGTCAGTATATGTTTCAGATTTTCTTCTTCACAAACTTTTTTTTTTTTTTTTTTTACCTTAGGGTCCTTAACACAGTGTCTCATGACCTCTCTCCAGTTTCTGTCAACAGTTTGGAAAAGTCGTCCCTCTTCTGGAATCTGCTGCATGATGTCCTGAGATGAGAAGATGGGCTCCAGATAAAGCCACTGGGACTGCACTTTCAGCCACTCATCTATGGTATCCTGGATACGAAGCAGACGCTCCTCCCACGACTAAGATCCCAGAACAAACAGTGAAAACTTTATAAAACTGAGAAATAGGCATATAACAGCAAAAGTGAGCTTTTCATCATTGTTCAAATTCTGAAAGTTGAAGCTCACCTTGATTGCATTTTCAAAGGGTTTAATGAATGGCGAGCCTCTCATAGTCTGAGTCTTCACAATTTGGTCATTTAACACTGTCTGAATATCATCCAAGGCTGTCAAGACGGACACCCCAGTCTCCCTGTAAGGTTGATGGTGGAAGGAAGTTTCATCCCAAACATGTACCATGGCTTGCATAGCCTTTTCCAGCGCAAACTCCTGTAGAGAAATATAGTGTGAGCACAGAGCAATTAGCACACATAGCTACAACATGTACAAACACAAAATTTCAGGAGTTCTTACTTTACTAGCAGCAGCACTGATGGATTCAAATTCGTTCAGGTAAGGAGCAAAGTTTTGTTTGAGAACTTTCTGTAGGGTTGTGCCAGACTCAGGATTAAGGTTATACCCAACTATCGCTGACATCTGGTCCCAGTGGCGGGTTCTGATACCTGGGTTACACAAGATGGACACTAGAGGGATATGCTCCTGTTGGCACAATCACATTCAACATAATGGTTTAGCATCAACAAACAACACTTCACTTACCACAAGACTTCATTCATGAACCTAATTCAAATGATAGTTGCACACAGTACCTTGAACTCTTTGATCTGTTCCATTATGGTGGAACACAGAGTTATTGTGGGGCTCTCCTGCTTCTTTGGGTCATCCTCACTAGGTTTTCTCTTAGTCCCCGAAATCTTCTCCATCTCTTGTGCAGCCTTATTCTGTTTCTGTTGGAAAAACTTAAGCATCTTGAAACCCTCCCGAAAGAATTCATCCACTTTTACCTCCATGGTCTCGCCATTCAAGTCCTGGAATGAACCATTCATCCATCTATTCAGGAAGAGAATGAAAGGTTATTAGTGATGTTTTTTTTTTTTTAATGTACTGGATATACAATATGCATTAAATTGAAATCTGACCCATTTTCTGTGTGCTGCCACTTCAGGACAAATCCAAACAGCTTCTGGTACGGCTCAGTACTCTCCTTGATGACGAGAACTTCTGGGTAACTTGTTGGTTCCATTTTGTGGAAGGCCTCCTCTTTGTTAATGAGGACAATATTGTCTTCCACCTCCTGGAGAAGTTTCTGTACTAATCTGACATCTGCAACATACTGTCCAAAAAGCGGTACCAGTTACATCTATGGTGTAATCTAGATATTAGATCTGCATTCGTAGACTTGTTTGGCCAGTAATCAGTGGCTATTTGAAAAATCTAGACATTCCAATAACTATTGAGGTGTATTGATTACATGTTTTGCGGCCACTACTTACTCTGTATTGACATTGACAAAATTTAAGGCATACTTGAATAGAATTTAAAAGTCCTCCTAGTTTATGAATTTGTTCAAATTTGTTTAGATGAACAGGCTGACATTTTGCCAAATGTGCTATTCAGGTTTCTTGCAGAAAGTTTCAAGACAAGATCAACAGCTCTTTTGTGGTTGTCCATTTAAAATGAAGCTGGAAAGAGTAAAATATTTCAGCCCAGCATAAAGCTTGGAGAAAGGGTGGCAGCTAGCCTCCACAGATGACAAATCCAAATTCCAGCATCTCTAAAGCTAACTAATTAACATTTCACATCTCATTATCATACAAAAACAGAACTATTCTGAAGGCAGAAACACAGACTTCCTGAAGCTTTTGAGATGCTTCGTTACTTTAGGACAGAGCCATCTACCTGCATCCCTGGTTTCTGGCTTCAGCAGCATATTTACCATATATTTATCAGATGTAAGAAAGGGATCAACTGTCTCATCTACTCCTAAGCAAGAATAGAAATACACTGTATTCAGCAAAAATATGTAACTACTCCTTAAAGAAAGTCTGAAAATGCTAATACCTGCTGCATCATATCCAGCTCAGAGCAATATGGGAACTCTTCTATCCTGTGTCCCAATTTTTCCAGCTGCACAATTAATTGTTCTCTCTTAGCATTTAGTTCTTGCTCCCCTTCCTTCTTGGCCTTCTGCATCACCTGAAAAATAGCGCAACTGTCCAAAATCAGATCATTTATGAAAAACAACAACCGGGACAAAATACTTTAAGCAGATGCAGGAGTCTTACCTCATCACTGAGTTCAAATACATCAAGGATGTTTTTTGGCCAGAGAAAAACTGTTGAATTAAGCTCCAGATCTTCAGGATCAATGATGTGGGCATTCAGGAGATAGTCAAGTCTGCAGTGGGCTTCCTGTTAGAACGCAATACAGGTTTCAGTTATGTCTATATCGATGCAAGACAATTGAAATCAAGACAAGAGACAACAGTTCAAGCCAATCATCAGAATATTCACCTTTATTTTTTCAGTAAGTTCTGCAGAACCCTTTGTCTTAGTGAAATTTATATATTCATCCATCTCAGCCATTTGCTCTGTATTCTCTGGGACCTTAAGAGCTTTCTCTCTGATGGTTTCAAACTCATTGCAAATCCTTTGGACAGGCACAGAAAAGATTAAACATAAATTAAACATATGAGCATTTTAAACACAGAGGGAGAGCTTTTTGCAAAAAAATGTAATAAGAAGTGACTTACTGTAGATTTAGCTCACGGTGGCTGGTGACCAGTTTATTCAGAAGCATTTCAGCATAGGTTTTGGCTTTGTTGGCCAGCCCTTGTTTCAGCTCTTCACAGTCCAGATGGACCATTGTGAAGCGGGCTTTTGAAGGGAGACTGACAATCTCCTTTGTCAGAGCACGAAACTCCTTCACTTGCTTTAAAAAGCAGTGAGATTGCACATTGCCATGTAAAAAAGTAAAATGAGTCAAGAATATGCATATAACATATGCAGTATGAATTTAACTTTAGGTTTGGTTACCTTAGTGTACTCATCAAAAGAGTGTTCCTCTTCCATAAACTTCTTTACTTGAGCCTGTGCAGTTCCATTGGCAAGCCAGTCATAGCTCTCAACTGCAAAATAGTCAACTGAAGTTAGTAATCAACTGATTTAATGAACGAAGTAACGATAGGAAGTGACTGGAATACGGAATATCACCATAGCTCTGGAAATGTTTGTCAGGTTCTTCTAGATTTTTGCGCACAGCGTCTTTCACAGTAACCCGAGCTTGAGCAAGGATGTGATCAGCCACCGTAGCATCCACAAATGAAGATGTGGTTTGTGCCAACCAAGACTGGACAGTCTGTACCTTCTGTGGATCAATACCAAAGATACTAGTAGCAGCTCAAAATACACTTTTACATTAGAAATGTGCCATAAAGTAGTAACCTCACCTGTAGTGTATGTGTGATGGCATTAAGAATTTCAAAAACTGCCAATTCCAGATCTTGTAAGGTGGGGTAAATTTCCATCTTTTCATCATCAAATGTCAAAGCCATACGAAAGATTGGCAAGCAGTGGTGATTGCTTGGATGAAACACACTAGCAAACTCTTCCACACTTGTGTGAAGCAGGGATTTCAACTAAGAATTTACAGGAGGAAAAATATCTCTTAGTCTAAATGTGCATTCAAGTAATATACACACAAAGAACTTTGAATCATACATGCATGTAAATAAAAAATGAAAACATAATAAATTTAAAAACGAGTCAATTAATCGGCTAAAAGCCAACTGCTTGAATAAAGAAATTAACTATGGAGATCAAACGTCAACACAGGCTGCAGATGCACTTCATGAGATTACAGCTTACAATTTTTCTTGACTAATTCACTTTCCTACTGCAACAATATTACATAATCAGTACACTGAAACACTTCTTTTGATGCCAATAATGACTATAATTCATGTAAATAACTTTAAATTGTAAATTATAGCACATGTCACCTGATTGGATATTAGAGTGGATGCACAATTGTAGAAGGAATCCAGTTTCTGCTCTTTAACTCCATTCAGTGTTTCTTTGTTTGTTAATAAGTGGATGATTTTGGGAAACCAGGTATTCATGATGCGATCTTCTGTCCTCTTACACTCGACAGCCATTTTATTCTGAAGGCTCTTACAGTCCACAGGCCCTGATGCTCTGTATCAGCAGAAGCCCAAATTCAGTCAAAAATAAACTTCATATGAGACAGCTTAAGTACATGCCTATTTGCCTACATGTTGTCTTTCTTTACCTGAATCCTGAAAAATCAACTAGGACCAGTGGAGAAAATGTTGTGTAGCCAATATCCAACATAGTTTGCATTACAGGATGAAGAATATGTAAATGTGCCTTTATGATCCTGCGGTTTCTGATGAAGCTACCATGCCATGGCGTGGAGAAATCAAGAATTCTGCAAAAGATCATAAACACGTTTTACGAATAAGCATTAAATCAGATGAACTACAATTTGGGTATTGTGCAAAAATCATTTGTGCACACTGGATACTTACTCTGATTGTTTTTCCGAGCTCTGTCCTTCCATCTGTGGATTACATAATACTGTGCCTACTGAAGAGAGCAAATATGGCATAATGAGACATGCTTTACATGTAGTGCTTATATAGTACTGTGCAAAAGTGTTAGACAATTCAGATGTTTAGATTCTTATTAGTCACACAATATCATCAGGGAGGGTCAGATCATCCTAAATTTATTCTGAGGCAGACCCAAAACATACAAAGTCATAAAGAATTATGTGCTATAAACATAACATAATCAAGTCAGTTTGGGATTATATGAAGAGAACAAAAGAACTGAGGAGAAGTTCAATAAGATGTCTGAAAAACTATGCAACAAACAGGAGAATGGCCACACTAAACATGAATTTATTTTCATGCAACTTTCTATTTAGTCAGTTGTAAATAAAATCCATTCATGGAAATTTTTCAAAAAGCATCATCACTTTTTAATGGCTAAAACTGCACAGCACTGACATTCTTACAATACAAAAAACTGCCAATACCTGTGTGTTTGACCATCATACTGCGGAACTCATCACTGACTTCCATGCAGAGCTCCTGTAGTAATTTATTTGTCTCTGGGCTCTTTCTAAGTTTAGAGGGAACTCGGGCAACAATGGAGTCCAACCAATGCTGCTGGATTGGAGCTAATGGCCGGGTCTCTACGCACTGCCTTATGAACATGTAGTTCATCTGCAAATAGTACAAAATAAAATAAGAGAGGCGTAACAAAAAGAAAAACAGGATCTCTTCATGTGTCAAATTTAATACTGGAACGTAAACATACCCTTCTTTTCTGCTCCTCACTAAGCATCTGTAAAGTAGATATTGAAATAAATTTCATCACACTGTGCAACAGTTCTATATTATTATTTGTTATTATTATTTGGAATTGTGTGCATATAGTGATAGATAGATGTCATACAGAGGGTGGAAACTGTGGCTCTGGTGACAGGTTGCGCACAACTCTCCTGTCCTTGCTGTGTCTGGAATCCTTCATTACTCTAGAGACCCTGTAATAATTCAGTCAACAAACTGTCACATTGCCGGAAATCCAGTGGCCTAAATAATCATTAACTGCCAGAGTAGACACCGTTGTTGGACAAATGTTCTATTATTAAGGTGCTGAAAGAAAATCATGAAGGGAAAACCTACATTAAATGAAGTTGCTCTTGTTGCACTTTGCTCTTCCTGTGCCTCAGCAGCTTCTTCTGAGCCTCCATCTTCTTCACTATCTCCTCCTTTACTGCGATGGCATGCTCAATATCACCCAGGTGCTGCGTCCCTCCAATTGGGGGCAGGACGGGAAACTTTGGGAGGCCCTGCACTGGTGTGGCTTTGAAAACATCCGGTGGGGTAGCCATGCCTGGCAAAAAGCCACTAAATAATAATTTTTAAAAATTTAGTCAAAAAATAGTCAATAAACGACTAAGAAACAGCGGTTGCAAGCTAGCTAACACTAGGCTAAAATCTAGTGAATGTATGCTAACCTTAGTTGTCTTGCTTCATTTGAACAAGCTAACGTTATGCTGCAGTCGTTATCGAAAGGTAAAAGGACATTGGTTTACCTGTTTTGTCATTCAGTATCTTCACGTTTTGGTGAGTTGATTTATAGCTGCCGTAAAATTGTTCAAGTTAGCCGAAGTAAACTCCTGAGACTAAAGTTAACAGCGTAGTTACCAAGGCAACAGTAAACATGATCGCAACGGAAGGAGGCAGGGCCCTTGAAGTGAACTTTACTGTAGGAAATATAAAAAAATGAAAAGGCAATAACTACGCAAGAAATTCTCATAATAAAATATATAAATCCAGTAGTAATATTATATCACAAGTAAAAATAGTTTCCTGTAAAGTGTATTTATAAAAATGTTTTTTTCGGTGTTATGTGTGATAGGCCTCTGTAAAATATAAATTCCATTTTTTTCCGTTCGCTTCAAGTTGTCGCTTTTAGGAAATATTCATTTAATAACAAAATTGTGTGGGATTACATTTTTCACCTCTGTCCTCAGGCACCTATAACCATAGAATGAAAATGTCAATAATTTGTAAGGTTCTCAGATTAAAAAAAAAAAAACAAGCAAACAAACAAGCAAAAACAAAACAGAATATTAGTTCCACAACGTTGATCCACATATATATTATTTAACAAATAAGCATAAACCTGTGCCGTCAGTTCTGAGGTATGCTATTCTTTAAAATGACTGTAGGGGGCAGCAGTTTGTATGCAGCTTGGAGTTTACGGAACCAGAAACAGGCCAAAAAAAAAGAGAGAGAAGAAGAAGAAGAGGCTCGCCCTCCGTTAGCTAGCTAGCTACTGCTGGGAAGTAGCGATAAAATCTTCAGGTATGGTGAATAAAGCAGCCACTGTATTGTCATAGGGTAGTATATGCCTAGAAATAGTTGAAAAGAAAACTGAATAGGATTCGTTCCAGATATATGTATGCGAAATAAATAAATCTTCAAGCAGAAGTAGTCGGCTTCAATGTTGTGGTTTTCATCGAAGGCCCGAACTATTGTTACTTAGAATTTCCGGTGCCGTGTTGTTGACAAACTGAAGAGCTATCAGTTAACTACCCAAACCGTCAGCGTTATAATGTCATTCAGTATTCTCCGTGTCTGAAATGTCATCCGCTAAACTCACCACATAGCCATTCTTCTGTACCATTCCAGGATATTCTCATAATGAGTTATGCAGAGAAGCCGGAGGACATAACAAGGGAAGAGTGGATGGATAAACTCAACAATGTCCACATTCAGAGAGCTGATATGAACAGGCTCATTATGAATTATCTGGTGACAGGTAAAGTACCTATTTTTTGTGTATGTTTTTTGTCACTGCGTTTGTTTGTAGATGTCTACAAAGATCAAATGTGCGGTGAAGTGTGGTGTTCGAATGTGGAATGTGCAGGATTTCACTACTTTTTTTGTTGTTGTTGTTGTTAAACAGAGGGTTTCAAGGAGGCAGCAGAGAAATTCAGGATGGAGTCTGGAATAGAGCCGAGCGTGGACTTGGATTCCCTAGATGAAAGAATTAAGATCAGAGAGATGATCTTGAAGGGACAGATCCAGGATGCTATTGCGCTTATCAACAGTCTGCACCCAGAACTGCTGGATACAAATCGTTACCTCTACTTTCACCTGCAGGTAAACTAAAACAGCGCATACATACCAGTGTTGTATTTTCTGAAATGCTGCTTTGTAATGTCATGTCATGCTATGACTGTTGTTTTCACTTCCGGTTGCAACAATGGCTGTTTGTTCTTGATCTTTGCAGCAGCAGCATCTTATTGAGTTGATTCGTTTGAGGGAGACTGAAGCCGCCCTTGAATTTGCCCAGTCCCAGTTAGCAGAGCAGGGGGAGGAGAGTCGTGAATGTCTGACTGAGATGGAGAGGACGCTGGCACTGCTGGCATTTGACAACCCAGAAGACTCACCTTTTGGAGATTTGCTCAATATGATGCAGAGGCAAAAGGTATAGAGTCAAAGCATATTAGTAAAAATTCACATTTGTTTTTCTTGCCCTTAGCACTTTTTGGTCATATCACACATAAAATATATTAATTTTAAATGATGCTTTTTATGTGAATTTTGTGTTACTATATTTTGCTTTATGCCTTATCTCTGTTCCATTTTTTCTGCTATTGTGTCTTGCCTGCAAAAGAGGTCTTGATGCTTATGAGAAAACCAGATTCACTAAAGGCAATGATAAGTGACAAGATGAGCTACATGCCACCTGTACTTCAGGATCCATTACTAAAAAAAAAAAAAGTTTCTGCAGGTTTAGGGATCAGTTTTAACTCAGATTTTAATTTAGAACTGATTTGTAGTCATGGCAAAGTGACCCTTGTGGTACCCTGCCAATTTGACACATTGGGATCAGTTAATTTATAACAAGCAGTTGTAAAAAGTCCTCTTTAGTTCTGATATGAGCTTTCCATAGCCTCAGGGGTGGAAAAAAAGCCTCAAATGTGTTTAACAAAAAGCATTAACCTGTTTGTGGTTTGTTTTTCAGGTGTGGAGTGAAGTGAATCAGTGTGTGCTAGACTATGAAAACAGAGAGTCAACACCCAAGCTGGCCAAGCTCCTGAAACTACTGCTGTGGGCTCAAAATGAACTTGACCAAAAGAAAGTGAAGTATCCCAAAATGACTGACCTCAGCAAGGGAACCATTGAAGACCCTAAATAAGGACCCAGAGTGAAAAAAGTATCACAGCATTACAAAATGGACATGTTTCGTTTATACCCTATTTATACCCCCAACAAACTGACTCATATAGAGTACAACCTTTTCTTTTTTTTTGTAAGGGTTGCTTTTTGATACTTTATTAACTCGGTATGTGCAGAACACTCAGTTGATTGCATTTTAAAATGACCTCTCAAAGTAAATTAACAAGCCAGATCATTATTTCAGTCGGTATTTTAATTGACATATTTGTTTGTGTAAAATGAGTATGTTTCAGTTACACTAGTTTTTCTGTCTGCTGGCAGGGAAAGTTGTTGGCATAGGAGGGTGTGAATAAAGCCTAAATTAGGCTGTTTTCTGTGTGTGACCACTTTGAGGGAGCAAAGTTTGATGTTCAGGGAAAATGGTTGGCTCATAGTGCACTGCTTCAAATAAACATGTTTCTTCCTCACAAAAACATACACATTTCAGCTAGTACTCTTATGTGGCGGCAATAGCCAAAACAAGATATTTGGGGTATTTCAAGCTACTGTGACTTTGAAAGTTAATTTCAACTTTAGATTCATACTGCATTGTTGCTTGGGATGTTACCAAAACCTGCTGACAAAGACTAGAGCAAAGGAAAGAATGTATGTTATTGTAGCAATTTGGTTGGAAAGGTGCGATTACTGGAATGCTATAAACTTTGCAGCGTACTGTGACTGTGCAAGCTCAAAGATAGCCTCGGTTTCATAGTATTTTACAATGTTGCAGATGATGTGTAAAGATGTGAATGGATAACTCTTATGTCCGCAGAAATGGTGACTCTTTTACAGATGGGTTATTTACATTTATGAAACAAGTAGCCCTTTTGCAAAATTAGATGTGCTTTTTTTTTTTTTTTTTTGCTGGTATGTTATTTTGCAATAAAAGTGAATTTTAAAACTGGGAAGTTATAATCGACGTGTTTTGATTATGGAAATGTGAAACTGTTTTGACAGTTGAGATAAAGAAAAAAAAGGCAGAAAGACATTACAGCTGTATGCTTTCAGGTGACTTGCATGCTTTCATGATGATCTTTTTTTTTAACTTCTTTGAACTCCACAACAGCTATCTGACAGCTGTTAGGTTGCAGATTAATATTGTAGACATCACATTTTTTAGTCAGATTACACAATAAACTGTCTAATTACCTAAGCTACTAATAAATAGTTTCACCTAAACTAAAACAACACTGAAAGATACACCATGCTGAATGACCGGCAGTGGAGGAGGTTTTCAGTTTATTTAAGATTCAGTGTATTTACTGAAGAAAAAGTACCTACATTCAATCTAAAACACTCCCGAGTGAAAAAAGTCTCATGACTGTTTTGCCACTATGTCTTTAATTACTGTAGATTACTGATACATTAACACCCAAGTTTCATTTTACTGTTGTAATTAGTTGAAGTAGAGTTAATCTTAACTATTATATATGAAGCTTTACTGTGTTTTATAAAACGTTCAGATGTCTAGAAAATGTTAATCTGTGGATACAACTGGATATTTCTTTGAACTATAGTAGAGTTGGAGTACTTAGTAACAGAGGTGTTGCTAAGATTATGAAACATTGGCAGCTTAGCCCAGCCCACACATCTTGAGAATTTTTGCTGATGATGGCACCATTTTCAAGTTATATGTTAGTCATAAGTTAGGTGTCAGACACTGTCCTCAAAGGCAAAGTATAATGATCCCAATTTCTTTCTATGCTTAGTCCATGTTCCATATTAATATCACTATGATTGCAGGCCAAACTGTAGGCCTTGAAATATTTTATTATTATTATTTTATTATTTATTATATAATAATATATAATAAATAAATATATAATAATAATAATAATATTATTATATTTAATGGTAATTTGAATAACCGGCCCTTTAAATAGTCCAGAAAACGATATCTTGGTTTTGGTGAGGAGAAAAAGTTTACATATAAAGTCCAATAACACAATAATCCAAATCACTAATAACAATCACAGCAAATCTGCTAACTAGACATCAAATTAACAAAAACATCATTTAGATCCAGGGCTTTTCATTAAACATTCAGGAATATTATGGGATTATTATTTATATATTATTATGGGATTTGTGTAATTTTTTTAGAATTATAAAAAACATTACTGTCAAAAAAATCTGCAATTTCTGTACCATACAGTTATGAGATCTAACTCTTATCTAAGTAGAAAAACGACTTAAAATCATTCCTCCATTCATTCAACATTTGGAATATAGGAGAATTATTATCTATACATTATTATTGCTTTTATCTTTTACGTGGATTTAGAGGAGCGTATTATAAAAACATTTCTCTGCTTTTTAAATTTCTGCAACATCTGGAATTTGCAGGTATGGTGGTTGTCTAAGAAAAAACAGAAAATAGAAAAAGAAAATAACAAAAAACAATATTTACATTCAAGGCTATTCATAAAACATTAGCTTACTGGGGGAATTATTGTTTGTTTATTATTATGGCTTAGATTTGTAGTTATGTATCTGGTAAAAGTACCACAAAAGCATTTCTCTACTGCTTTTATGATTTTTGTATGTGTGCAGGGATGAGGTATGACCGTTGTCTAAGGCCGATTAGAGAAAAGAACAACAATAACAAAAACATTATTTAGATCCAGAGCTATTTGTTGAACATTAGGGAATACAGAGGAATTTATAAGTATATATTATTACGACTTTTATTTGTACTTTACATGAGCGGTAAATGTAACTCTGATTACATTTACCGCTCATGTAGGAGTATTTATTTATTTATTTATTTTTAAAGTGCGATGGTACTTTAATTTGGCGGAGTGGCTATTATATAACGATTTCTTGCTATTTCGAACATCCAAGGGCAGACGGAGCTCCGGCAGCAGCCTCCGAGCCGCTGCGCACATCTCCGCCCCACATCGGCTCCTCTCCTCGTGCGCCGTCGTCAACTGAACATCCCGGTTACTGGGAGCGACGACGCCGGTTCACCTTGTGTTCAAATCTGCACCGTCATGACCGGGAAGGCCCCGGAGCCAGATGCTGTGGTGGGACGAGAGGGATGAGTGCAGCTGAACGTGGTTAAAATCACTTCCTGATTAACCCTCTACCGACCGGCAGGAGGAACTGCGCGGCGGGCTGGAGGAAGAGGAGGAGGAGGAGGAGGAGGTGGAGGCTGGGGAGAAAAACTGACACGTGGATTACTCCTCCTCGGGCATCAGGACAAATAGACTGCCTCCTCTCGCTTCAGGTCCGTACGCGGCGATCATCGCTTGTCCTCCTGTCAAGTCCTCATTTCCAGGTTTATGGGACCGAAACGTCGAAAACCTACGATGTGATTGCGCGAATACTTTACGAGAAGATTTGTTAGTTTTTTTCTCCCTCTCTCTCTCTCTGTCTCTCTTCTCTCGTTCACTTCTGTTCGACCGTTATAAGAAAGTAAGTAAAATAGCGGTTGAAGAGAGGCTGCCGTCCGTCACCTCGCGTTGAATGGCAGTTATTCAAAAATATGGCAAGAACTATAGTCCAGATTTGGTCTGTCACAAGGAAAACCATCCGTTGGACAAGATCGGAGTCGCTGGATGTCACAAGAAGTGGCCTGAACACAACAGCAACTGGCCGAGGTAACATTTTCACGTCTCGTATTCAACAGGGCTTTCCGTGTTTAACACATTCACCCAACACAGGAAGCCTTTTAGATCAATATTGTTTCCAGCAACTCTGGCTGACACTTTATCAGAGCCATCTTTGTTGTTGCCTGTCTGAGAAATGACACGTATCGTCTGTGGCCTCTCCTCCTGCCTCACTACTTTTAAGATGTAGTTGCAGTGCCACAGGAGCCAAGTGCTCTCTAAAAAAGGGAAGTAATTCATTCTGACATTTAAAAAAAAAAACTGATGTTGCACTCATTTCCTTTTAGATTTAATGATAACTTGTGCGAACCTTTTCCCATTAAGACCCATTTTAACCCCTGTTGAACGCACCACAGCTGCCTTATATAAGATTCAAGAGTTTCTATATGTCACAATGCTCACACAGCCAGGTCATGTATGCAAATGAGAACTGGTTCTGCAACATTTTTACCTGGTCAAATAAAGTAATTAAACCACATGTACAGTGAAATGCAAAATTTCTCAAGAAACAGTCATTATTCAGGCATTATTTTATCGGTTTTCATGATAGGCAAAGAAACTGATACTGACCGATACTACATTTTTATGCCAATATCGGGCCGATAATATCAGTGGGTCAATATTATCACACATCCCTAGTTACAATGTCATAAATACTGAGACAGAGATGTTAAAGTGCAGTGTAGGATGTGCAAGAGTACAGTATGCGTGTGCATGTCATTTAGAACATAGACATCACATTAAAACTGTTCATCACTCAATTTCTCAGTTCACAACATTTTCTCACTAAGAGGCAGTTAAAGGATGTTCAATATGGCTTCTATATATCCACACAAATATACTATGAGCTGAGCTTATCTTTGACCTGTTAATCTCTATTATTCCTTTTACTATATGTCCACCATATAAACCCTGATGACAGAAACATCGTCCCAGATCTATAAGAGAAGTATTACTATATGTTAAAAACAATTGGCAATACTAGATCATAAATCTGCAATATGACAGTCCAGTGTGCTGTTATACAGATGAGGTGCTGTATTTTAGATTTTGATGATTTTTTTTTTTTGCTGTTGATAATTCCAAAGTTTGTCCTTAACCGTTGAGGATGCTCACGTGAATTCCCTTCATTCCGTGCAGGCCGGTGGCGAGGGTATGGATGGTGGTGCTGTTGCTCGGGACATGCCTCCTCTACTGTGCCAGGGTGGCGATGCCCATCTGTGCCGTCAGCATGGCCGAGCAGTTCAGCTGGAGCAAGAGGGAGTCCGGCATGGTGCTGGGCAGCTTCTTCTGGGGCTACTGCTTCACCCAAGTCTTCGGAGGCTACGTCAGTGACCGGTGAGAAGCAGTCAAACTGTAACAAAATGCGGTTAGAGGCAGAATTATCTCATGCGGACGCCTGTTTTGATGTGAGCGACGACAGGGGTTTTCAGTTCGCACCTGTTTCAGCTTCCTGCCTGTCGTTTGTATCAGATGTCGTTTGCATGGCCATTCCTGGCACGGACGCAAACAGCACAGTTGTGTTTGCTCAGCCTGGAGAGATAATGTTGTGAATGAAGCTCCATGTTTTCTCTGTATTATTATGTTAACTGTAGACTCCCAGTGTCATCAGTAGGTAAGCTGTGTTTGGATAAATTTATTTACTCCTGTTATTAGGCCAAAGTTATGCATAGTGTTACAAGTTATCCAGGAAATCAGAGTTGAGCCACCTCTCACTTTTAGACATATATGCAGTTTCCTGTGCAGTTAAAGCTAATCCGAACTGACTGTTGTGTGTCCACAGGGTGGGAGGTGAGAAGGTCCTCCTGCTGTCAGCTGCAGCCTGGGGGTCAATGACAGCCTTCACACCCCTCCTGGCCCACTTCTGCTCCCAGCCCATCCTCTCCATGACACTCGCCCGCTTCCTCATGGGCCTGTTGCAAGGTGAGATGTGTTTAGATGAGGAATCCATACCAAAAAAAGTCTCATCTACATGTTTTTTTCCAGGTCTTGAAGGTGATAATTATATGAGCTGTTCAAAACTCAGTGTTTTGGTAACCCCATGGGTCTTTGTTTCTGGTTAGAAGTACCCACCAGAACTGCAGCTGTTGATTATTTTAGTAATCAAGTATTGTATTGATCATTCTGGCGATTAATAGAGTAATTGGATTTGGCTTGCATGTTACAGCATCAATAGGGGAAGTGAGTACACTGTGCAACAGAAATAACCGTCATGGCGGAACATGGGTGGACATCTGCGGTGTATTGTACATATATAGTACGGTACACCGGTATTCAACTAAAACTCAAAGCCATGGGAGCCCGACATGTATTTAGTTGGTGATGCAGAAATCACAAAAATATGTTTGGTCCGTTTAAACTGCTGCTACTGCAGCTGATAGAACACAAATAAGAAAACTGAGTAGTTTATTAGTATTTATTACAGAGAATATTGAATCAGTCGGTAAAAACAGAAACAGTGAAGCGTAAAAAAAGCCCTTATAATTTATTGTCTATAGGTCCGGGTCCGTATAGGATGAAGTCTGGGTTCGGACTCGCACTGCGATCCACCAGTTAGCGAGGAATTTTAGTAATCGAATTACTCGAATCGCTCTCAGAATCAGTTCAGCCCTACCTACTAGATTTAATTAGCAAAAATTCTACCTGTCAGTAAATGATACCTGAACATATCTCATATCTGCTTGTTCCTTTCAACACTGCTGAGGCCTACACTCAAAAGATACAGATGACGGGCGCCTGGATAGCTCAACTGATAGAGCGGGCAACCCATGAACAGGGGCTGTAGTTCCCAACGCAGTGGCCTGGGTTCAAGTCCCACTCACGGCCCTTTACTGCATGTCTTCCCCCCACTTTCCTGTCTATGTCTTCACTGACCTATCAAATGAAGGCCAAAAAATAATTTAAAAAGATACAGGTGACACCTCCGTATCCCATGCATCAGCTTAGTGCATCCCCTCGACTTAATTTTGTACATTCTTGATTCCTTCCCTTGCCTCCTTTCCTCGCGTCTTTTTCCCTCCCATCTGAGGCGATAAGGAGGAGACACAAGCAGAGAGGAGTTAAGGCAACAGGCATTTAACAAAATGACACATCCTTGGCAACATCAGTTAAATATGACGGATGACACAATTGCATCATCGGTGGTTTTGTTGCAGCCTGTATTTTATGATCACTGTGTTTGTAATATTGTACAGTATATTTTCACTTTTAGTTTACTTTGTAAGGTGATGAAGAATGTACAGATTCAATATGGTTTCATTTTTTAACTTAATACCCACGCGTGCTATGAAGTATGTAAGAGGTGCGACACATAAAAGAGTGCTATAGTATAATATAGAATGAATCATGTGATTTTTCAGTCTGGCTCAATCCATGGTTAATATACTACGGTTGTATGTCATGCCCCGTTATACTGTCGCAGTTGCTCAAAAGTCTACTGCAAGCGTCGTCTCTCCTCAAGATGCATTTTAAGATTTGAAACATCCTTCAGGAGTTCGATTTCCAGGTCACAAGAGGATGGAGTAGAGAGGAGATGATGAAGCTCATAGATAGAGAAAACGTGTATGTGGGAATATACCATTCTAACAGCAGACAATTTGACTTGTCGCAGTAGAGAAAGCATTGGTGGAATTAATGTTGTTATAGTTCCATTAAGTGTCCCAGTAAGCCATGACAGTCAGCCAAGCATGCCCATGAGCAAGAACTCCCTTAAGTGGATTGCAGCAATCGGTAACAAAATGTGGTTTTCCCACGTCATAAGGTCTGCCACAAAAAGCACCTGAAGTCATAGTGACACATTTTAAATTCCTAGTCGGTTAGTGTTGTGCATCGTTATTCTTTTTTTAATAATTAAATGAGTACCATTTGTCACTTTGAGCTGAGCTCTTTCATAAAACCAGTTCCACGAAAAGCCTCTAAAGACAACATGTGATCTGACTTAAGGTCAGAGGTAAAGCTAAAGACATTGTTGTTTTAACTAATTTTCTGATGCTTAAAATTTGATCACAGCAGGAAATTCCACATCTTTATAACTTTAACCTATTGGCCATAGTTTTGTCTGTTTTAGTGCAAGTATAGTTTCAGCAAAAAAAAAATGTTGATGGTAATTAAACATATTGAATAATGTCATGACATTTATAGACCTGTGTGAATCACAGCATGCTTTGATTTCGGCACAGCCATCCTCACATTGTCATTTGTTAATTTGTTTTGAGTACAAGACTGGATTTACTACATAGGTGGCATGTTTTAGGAATGTTTTTGAATTCATTTGGCAGCAATCTACCAGTTTTGGATTTCAAATACCTTAGAACCTGCCATAATAATGAATATGTTACTTAGATTACCTTAAATGCAAATCTGTAGTTTCCTCCCATATTGTATGATTTGTGTGATCTAATCCTATTGCCCCTTAAATTCTTCTTGACATTTCATTGTACAAACTGTGTTTTGTGTCTCGATTTTTAGGAGTTCATTACCCTTCCCTGGCCAGCCTGTGCTCTCAAAAGGTGGTGGAAAGTGAACGGGGCTTCCTCATGAGCACTGTGGGTAGTGGCTCCTACCTGGGGTGAGTCAAGTGTTTCACAATAAACAGGGAACGGTGAGAAAAGGATTCTTGCCAGACAATTGCTACACTAAGAGGAGGCTTTTATGTCAGAGCTCTCTATTGTGATCCCTTAATTATTTGTAAAGCCTACCAGTGTTTAAAAATAGTGATTTTATTGTCTACATTTAGATATATAGGCAGTGTTATGTAACATCCTGACATTTGTTTTCAGAGTTTAACTCAAGTTATGTTTGCGCCTAATTTATCTTAACTATGTTGAAACACAAGGGTGTGTTTATGTGACTTGTGTCTTGTCGTGATCTATTTTTTTCAGCACTCTGGTGATTGGAGGAGCTGGCTCCCTCATGCTGGACGTGTACGGCTGGGAGAGTGTTTTCTACGTTTCCGGTCTCCTCTCAGTCCTGTGGGCCTACTGCATGTGGAAATATCTACTCAAAGGAGAAGGCAAGGGCTGCTTTAGCTGTGTCAACAGTATCTGTGTCATTTTGTGCTGCTACCTTGTACCTGCTTATTTGTATACTTGGAGTCAGTGCCCTCTTGTGTGCCAATGAGTCCATGTTCATCTGTGTGCGCAGGGCCTATAATCACCCTGGAGTCACTGGGCAGCGGTGGGGCCCAGTCCAAACTGTCCAAAAGACATTGGTTACGGCTCCTCAAACAACCTGCAGTCTGGTGAGATAACGATAATGCAATGTGTGTGTGTGTGTGTGTGTGTGTGTGTGTGTGTGTGTGTGTGTGTGTGTGTGTGTGTGTGTGTGTGTGTGTGTGTGTGTGTGTGACTGTGAGCAAATGTGCAACCCTTTGGATATGTCTGCACTTTGAGCTCTCTGTAGCTCCCCTCTACATATACATAGCAGATGAATGAGCAGCTTTAATTCGGAGTGCCTTGCAAAACCTGCATCAGGGAAGTTCTGCCATATTTCTGCTGCTGATTTACAACCTCTAATTGCACATGTTTTGCAACCATGCAAATTTGGCTTATTATGGAAAAATAAAACATTTAGAATAGTAATTCAGAAGGACAAATGTAGAAATGTATCCCAGTGCTGGAATTTAGAAAATTAGATCTCAACTGCTGCAATGGTTCTTCCAGTTTCTCCCTCTTGCCTGGATATTTATATACAGTACTGTAATGCAACTGAAATGCTCCATGTTCACTGGCACCAAGCGCCTCTGTTGTTTAATCTGATTGTCTGGTCTGCCTTGAGAGTCTATGATTCGATGATAGTCTGCTGGTTTTAAGCTTAAAATATTAATATACTGTTGGATGATTTCTACCTAGTAGTGACAAGATTTAGGAGGGAAAACAATGGGTGTCAAAGTAGCACAAGTTTGGTTCAGTGTTCCGAAAACTGGGGCATTTTTTTTGTTAATACAACGGAGCAGTCACTGGTTTGTGTAAATGTAGTTGCAAGGCATTTACTGTAACAGTCTGTCTTTATTCCCTGACCAGTGCTGTGATAGTGACGCACCTTTGCACAGCGAGCACCTTCTTCACTCTTCTGTCGTGGCTGCCAACATTCTTTAAAGACACCTACCCTGATGCTAAGGTAATCATGCAACCTTTTCATGCTCCTTTTAATCATACTTTTTAACTCACATGCATAGGAAAATCAACTAAAGCAAAGCTGGCATTTTGGCAAGTTGTTTTTTTTTTCACCTTGCCACACACAGTGTTTTTATATGCTGGAATGAGCGAAATCAGCAGCCAGTTGCATGACTGAGAATTTGCACCTTGAAACTGCAGCATAAAGGCCATCCCTAAAACACAGATCCTGACAGCCAGACTTTTTACATAAGACACATACGGAACCAATCCCATCAACTTGCTGGGTGGGGCAAGTATCATTATTCTTCAGAATCGGATTATGATTCAAACATGTTTGGCTAATTTAGTCCAATAATGCAACTCACCGTTGTGTAGCGTAGTTTTACAGCATGTGAGTAGAGTCACAAGTGAGCCGGTTGTGCGCTAGGTGCGTGTTAGGGAATTCTGCGATGTCGAGAGATGAACGAGGAGGCAGATTCAGAGACACTATGGTGACTCAGATGGCTTAGGTTGAGAATAAGATTTACTGATATCAGGAGAAGTGATACAACGAGCAACACACTGATGTGAGCACTGGCAGCATCAATTCTGAGGATTCTCTTTAACCTTGGGTATATATTGAGTTGGGAGGAATTCCATATTTAGATTACGGCACAATATGGAGACAGCTTGTCTACTACGTAATGTAGACTAAACAGTATCTAATCTTAACCAAGTCATGTATTTGTTACAGTATTTGCCTCTCTCTCATGTATCTTCTTTTGCAGCATCTGCCTTTCTCAGTGTCAGATTAGGGACAGAGAGGACCTGAATGAGCTCCCAGCCTCAGTTTGGGAGAAGCAAATAGGAACAGAGGTCAAAGGTGATAACGTGTAGGATAATTTGAGGTGATCAATAGGATCTACAACTTGATTTAAGGTGTCTGTAGTTGACAGATGCAACCTGCATGATATTTTGGGATGTCTTCAGCTAACAGCTGCGAGGAAATACCTCAATAAGGGGAAAGAGAGTAATTTTTCTTTCACAGTGTAGGAAGCAGGGAGGGCTGAGTGGAAATCAATGGTGTTGAGCTACATCTAAGCGATTGTAAAGGATTATTTTCATGGAAAAAACATCTGAATATGCAACTTTGATACACAGATATGAGAACTTTAAGAATCTACAGCCATGTCAGTGACAATGTGAGGCTGTACTTAGGCATAGTGGTGTTTGCAGGTTAATGCTAACACCAGAATGATCATGTTAAGCAGTTATCGCATTTACCACATCCCCTGTATTATATCAGCTTGTTGCTATGCTAACATTCATTAATTAGTAGTTTACATAAAGTATAGCTGAATGTTAATAGTTTTGGAATAGGAATATGGTCACAAACTAATGTGTTCAACGAATTAAAATGTTGACCCAAATGATTAAACTAGAGGAAAAGTCATGTAAAACCAATATCATCTGAATATCATGAATGTCAAAAGCAAAATGTGTCCCAATCCACATGGTAGATGCAGAGCAGTCACCAACCTTTTTGAACCTGAGAGCAACTTCAAGGGTACTGAGTAGTACGAAGGGCACCTTGTTTGATACAAACTTCCTCAATAGCAAACTTGTGCCATCATCTTTAAATAATAATAATATGAAAATAATATGTCAAAAGACTTTCTGATCACATTTATGTTAATTATTCCTTACAATAATTATTAACAACGATTTCCACAACAATGACGGTAGGAAACACACACACATATACGGAAATCTGTTCCAATATTTAAAAGTCAGAGGTATCCCATCTCTGAAACTTTTGTAAATATATTTCTTGGTAGTTTTGTATGAATCAGCATATTTGCAGCATTTTGTTCAAAATCACACCAGACACATTTCTGTGCAAATTGTCACTTATAACATTTTTAGGAAATCATTAACTGTCATCAAATCATGCTTCATTTGTGCAAACCACTACCTTTGTAACATTTTTGAACAATTCAAGAACTCTGTCCCATGTTTGTACAAATTATCAGTTATGTAAGAAAAAAATCAACTCTTTCACATTTTGAAATGAATCCTATCACATTAGTACTAATCACCAGCATTTTTCACCAGCATTGCAACATTTTTAAAAAATCATAACAAAAAATCATTACATGATTTCAACAAATTATTTTTCACTTATTGTGTCATGGCACGGTGTTTTGAATGACAACATGTTACCTCTTTCTTTGTCTGTAAATGTGTGTTAGTGGGAAGCCTGGCATTGCAGAGCTTATCATGTCTTACCTTTACCTTGCAGCTCACAGTTCAGATGGTTCAGTTTCCCAGTGATGTCCGTTAAAAATGCAACGGCAAGAATCCACTCAGTGTCCTGAAGCAGCAAGGTGTCTTCCCCTTTGGACTGCATCAACTCTTTGATTTCGGCCAACAGTGACAAAAAACGCTGTAAAACTGTTCCCCTGCTGATCCATGGGGTTTCTGTGTGTAGTAACAGGTCACCATGTTCAGCTAACAGCTCCTCCAGCAGCACCTTCAATGTCCTGGTTGTTTGGCTTTGGAGCCATTTATGATCTTCATGACACGAGTCACCACATGATCAAATCCGGCCACTTTTGTACATACATATGTCCTGCTGGTGAATGATGCAGTGGTAATGTAGGAATGTTGGGAAGTCTGGATCACCTCTGCATCGTACAGTGAAGCCTGCATGGCGACCCGTCATGGAGGAGCCCCGTCCGTCGTGACTAAAACAAACTTTTCTAATGGTACATTTTTCTCCACGAAGAAGCTTTTCGCCGCGTAGTCGATGTCAAAGCTGCCTTTAAGTCCCGGGTTTTCCTGTCCGTAGTGCATACAGTCTATGCGCTACCAGGTGGCTAGTTAGCATGGAAGCTTTGTAGCGGCTAAATTAGCGTCTCTCCACATTGTGCCGCTTTGCCGTCGCAATAGTCACCCCGCAAATACGACACATACATTTATCTTTCACTGTCGTGAAAAAGAACTCTTCCTCCCAGTCATCGTGAAAATAGTGTTTTCTCTTTCACTTCTCTGTCATGTTTTGGGGGTAAAAAACCACATCTATATCTTCCCAAAGTGTCTGCGTCTGGACGCTTCAGCAGAGTGACGTAGTGGTTGGACATGCGCAGTGAACTTTGACTCCGACAACGTCAAAGTTCATGTACACCAAAGACGTTGTTTTTTTAAAAAAAATATAATAAATATTGTAATTTAAAATCTGCATTAATATAAGTATTTTCGATTTAAAAAGAACAGCAGCTATAATGTTTTATGAGGAATTTCATGGTGACTAGTGTTATTTTTAGAACATGTGTTGGGGGCAACTCACATGGTCTCTGAGGGCAACCAGGCGCCCGCGGGCACCGTGTTGGCTACCCCTGATGTAGAGTATTTCATTGTGCAGATGAGCTTTGACCTGCTGGTGGCACGAGATGAAGAGTTGTGATTAAAGGTTCATTCTTTGGTCGTCATGAATATTGACATTCATAGAGCCACACCGAGACAGATCATTATTAAACAACAAGTACCTAATAGGAAAAGAAACTAACAGTTAACATTCCCCACTGTTTCTAGTCAAGTTCATTCATACTCTGAAAATATGTTGTCTTTCCAGGGCTGGGTGTTCAATGTCATTCCTTGGTTGGTGGCCATACCCTCGTCCCTGTTCAGCGGCTGCCTGTCAGACCACCTCATCACTCAAGGTAGGGGCCCTGAAGGACACTCAATGAAAATGATTTTTAAATATATAACATGATTGATAAAGCGGCTGTATAAATCCTAATTTTTCCTCTTGATCCTCTCAGGCTTCGATACAGCCTCAGTGAGGAAGTTGATGCAGGTACAATATTTGTCGTTTGACATATTATTCTGTGTTTATGTTGTATGTTTAGTCTCATTGTGAATTTTCCTCCTCCCAATCCAAAGTGTATGAATGTCCTCTTTGCACTAATGAACTACATAGAATTTTGATTTCTGTTTTTGTGTGCATTCATCCCCCTGTTAGTTTTTCTCCATGGGTGTGTCCAGTGTGTTTACCCTTCTTCTGTGTGGCAACACCACCTTCCCCTGGACTGTAGCATTTGTGTCTGCCACTATGGGTCTCACCACCTTCAGTCACAGGTACCGGCACCCACTATTCCTTCACACTGTATTTCTGACCCTGATAGACTTAAATGTGGTGCTCCTGTTTGTCGGTTTCGTGTTTTGTACACTCCATCTTAGTGATGCCATTTAATATTATAACCTTTATTTTCATTATGAGGACAGCATCATGTAGCAGCCTCTTAGACGTTAAAGTGCGAAATATCTCACAACCATTTCCAGTCAACGAGTCTGTTTTTTGACAAAAAGTCCCGAAATATAACAGGGAAGACATGTCAGGTCCCAGCTTTTATTAGGCATGCAGTTTGTTGCTTGTGAGTCATTACATTTTTGCATTTTACCCACATTGGGATAATTGCATAAAATAGGGTGTTATTAAGCTCTGTTTGTCATTGTTATTCCAAAAAGACTAGATAATTTCCAGGGTAGTTTTTAGCAAATATCACCCAGTGTGTTGTGCAATATTTTCAAGTGCAGGTTAATGCACATACTTTGGGTTGCTAAAGAGTATGCACCCTGTCTTATGGTAATTAAGGAACATATCAGCCAGTGTAACACTGTGATTAACTTAAGTGTAAGAGCAAAAGAATGAACAATTAAAAAGGAAAGAAAAGAAAAGAAATAGATTTTTTTTCATGTACCTACGAGAGAAATTTGTTTTTTTAATTTTATTTTATTTCATTGTTTTTTAAATGAGCTTGCTTCCTAAAGAAAGAAAATGTATTAATTTAGGTGTCAGACTTTAATATATATGGAGGCAAGTGACAAATAATGATGCAGTCAAAGATAGCAGACTGTAAAGAGAAAACAAGCATTTCCATGATACAGACATGGATTTTTAAATTTTTTTTTTAATGGTAGAGACTGTCAGGCTAAGTATTGGCTTTACTCTGAGAGTTTACAAAGAGTCATTATAGCATCTTATGAGATTAAATGACTAATAATATGTATTTCTATTACAGTGGTGTCTCTGTAAATGTTCAAGATCTTGCTCCTTCTTGTGCCGGAGCTTTATTCGGTGAGTTTTTAAAAAAAAAAAAATGTTCCACAGAAGATTTTTTTAAAACAAAAACTGAAATTTTAATTCTTTGATAAATGTTACATCTTTCGTGTGCTTTCATTTATTTTGCAGGTGTTATGAACACATGTGGCGCTTTCTCAGGTGAGTTTCTGTTGATTAAGAAATATCGGCGATGAATCTTTCACTATAACACTATTAAATGAAACAACTGATTCACTCGTCTGAAAACAAACTTTGAGCCGATGCGTCAGTCACACTGGCTCTTATGCATGCATATTTCATCAAAGGAGCACAATGAAGTTTGTGTCAGATGAATAATGCAGGGAACAGGGGATGACAGTTGGTGGTCCTATGAGGGACGCAGAGAGAACTGTGACTCAATTCATCTGGAAAAAAAATTAACTGTACCCCCACATAAAAGATACTTCATGTGTTGTTTGTATCTTTGTGATATTATGCTATTAATGATTACTGTGTGTTCCTGTGCAGGGGTCCTTATGGTGTATTTCTCGGGGTATCTCATCGAGGCAACAGGCTCATGGGCGTCTGTGTTTGCCCTTATCACCACAGTCAACCTGCTGGGCCTCTGCACCTTCCTGGGCTTCGCTGAGGCCCGCCGGGTCGACATTGACTCTAGTAAAGTCCGCCACCACAACATCCACATCTAAATCATCAGTCATCAGATGGACCAGAATGCTTTTCCCCAAGGGAGACATGACCTTGGGCAACCAGCAGCTAGGACATATCCACAGTGGAGTGCTATCCAGTGCATAACAAGCGGTACCAGGATAAAACCTGCAGACAACATCTGGGAAAAGTATGATTCTCTCTGTGTCCGATTGAGGAAGTACTGCAACAGCTATTGAAAAGCACACAGCGGAGCCAGCACAGTGAAAGGTCTTGTGGAGCTGCGGCCTTAAATCCTAGAAGAACACAGATGTGCTAGACAATGCTCTGTTAGTTCAGGAAGAATGTGGAAGGATAGCTGGAGAGAAAAAAAGTCCACACTACCTCCTGGTCCCAGCTTGTGAAACATGTGAGCATATACTCATCAGCTGTTACAGACTGTGTTACTTAGGACTAGAAAAGTCACAGAGATTGTTAGAAAGCCATAGCTCACTGTTTCAGTGCGTGTGTGTGTGTGTGTGTGTGTTGAAGGAGACGTGAGAGTGATGGATGTGTTCGTCTCAGGAGCTCTCTGACAGCTGTGACAGACC
The DNA here is from genome assembly GCF_022539595.1 of Amphiprion ocellaris. Taxonomy (NCBI): domain Eukaryota; kingdom Metazoa; phylum Chordata; class Actinopteri; family Pomacentridae; genus Amphiprion; species Amphiprion ocellaris. The sequence goes on from NC_072773.1 coordinate 26,937,805, forward strand.
AAGGTGGTGTGTTCTTACCCTGCGGGGATGGGGGAGGCGGTGTGGGTGATGCAGTGAGAGTCCAGCCTCTCATACCTGGAGTCTTTTATTAGTACGCCCCACTCACCCATCACTGAGAGAACTGTCTGAGTGACACCTCATTACCCAGGCACTAATTACTTGGCAGGCACTCTAATGTCCTGTACAATTTACCTTCTGTGGTCCCTGTCTCCATGGTTACAAGCTCATCTTATCATTTCGGAAGCGGGGGGGGGGTCACAAAGCTTTATGGCAGCGAGGCTTCAACGAAGTGCGCTCTCACTCATTGTTGTCTCAAAGAATATGTTTTTGAGTTGGAAGACCAAAGGTTATTAAGTAAATTAACTGTATTTTCTTTCTATGTGATTGCATGTCATAGAAATACCTCACATGATTGTTTTTGATTGCCTTTATATTTATATGGCTTAATGAGTTTCAAAAGCTTCTTTTTTTTGTTAGAGAAAAGAAATATATTCGGTAGGGTGACAGAAAATCAGATCAGTGTGATGCAGTATGGGAAATGCTAATAATTATGTTGGAGAGAAACTTGACATCATCTCAGTGAAAACTTTGCAGGCAACTTTTTGTGTAGAGGGATCCGTCCTTATTATCGTACCTTTGTTGCCTCGGCACTAAAAAGAAAGTGATGTCAGTATTTGGAGATCACCATGCTCTTGTCACGGTGGTAATGGAGGTTGTGTCTCCCCCCTGGCTCATTAAGGCTGCCTCCATGTTACACACTGACATGATGAATGTTGCCGGACGGGCGAGAGGATTAAAAATAATGTCTTGTATTCAGTACTGTTAAAGAACTAGAGGTGGTGTGATGATACTAATGCAAAAGTTTCCAGCTGCGTAGTTCTGGCTGAATGTCGAAGTGATTGTAGCATTTAGCTTTGGGTGTTCAGAGCACAGTTTTATAAATTTTGTTTCACATTTGGAAGATGTAATATTCAGTCTAGATGCTTACTTGACATGTGTACCTTTTTTAAATCTATGCATTTATTATTTTGTGCCTGATTTGAGCAATGAAAGAGCTGCGAGATATGCTCATTGTGGTAGCACGGTGTTAATTATTGATCATATTTGCCTTCTTTCTAAGATTTTCATTGCTTCTGTGTCACTTGTTAATATTTACACACAATGGCACATAGGCTTATGGCTTCCTGGATGATTTTTGTAGAAACGGGGAAGTGTACACTTTTGTGGGACAGATTTGATTTCTGAAATGCCCATTTCATCTCGGACATTATCAGTTATTACCAAAATGTTGTAATAGGAAAGTAATTAGATTTATTTAAATGTTTGCTTGCTGTCTGTCAGAGTAAAGATATAATTATTCTGTGTAACATTATCAGATTATTTTTGTGTGACACATAAACCTATCGTCTGGCTACAGAGAATAGTTTGAGAGCTGACCTGAAATCTGATATCACAAATTGTATTTATTTGCAGAAGATCACTGTAAAAAATGATCAACCTTCTATTTTTTTCTCTGCCTTTTTTTTTTTTTTTTTTTTTGGACAAACCAGGTCCACACATTCCTGAAATGCTTGCCCTGCAGCAGATGTGCATTATTTACAACTGCTCCCATCTGTTGTCTCGTTTCTTTTTTCTGTCATTAAGTTGACATCGGAACACATAATATATATGATATTATCTGATAAATAGATGCAGTTCTGTTCACCAACATATTTTACTGTGGGTTTGTGAAAGCCTTCTGACAAACAGTCTTTTGATAACCTGTAAGATATGTAAGATTAAAAAAAAACATAAATGCAAGAAAATGCAGTATTCTAATGCATTTAAGATATGTTGTATTTAAAAGCTGTTAACTTTGAATAAAATTATATTTTGTCAACACAGGGAAGTTGTTCCTGTTTGATATTGTATCTGCATGTATTTTCACTGTAGATCCACAGAGAGGCAGCACAGTATCAGCAATGAGAGAGCACATGGCGTCCACTACAGATACCTCAACATTTTCTGTCATGTAGATAGGCCTTCTGTGTGGCGGCACAGAAGGCCTGAAGGCTTGAAGTTTTCATATAGATGACTTTTAACTCGCACACACAGACATCACAGGCGCCACAGATGAAAAAGCAGGAAGGTCCCCCCCCCAAATGAAACTGCGAACCATTTATCTGCACTGTTCCGTCTCTGGACCACAGGTTCTAGTCCAGGTCTGTCCTGTTCACACTAGCGGCTCACTACAAGTCCAGATTCCGAGTCCAGGCCAGCGGGACGTATGTGGTGGCACCATATGGCAGGATGCTGTGTGCCATGTTGGCTAGCTGGCACTACCCACGTGTGAATGGCCAGACGCTAGTCAACCCAACCCACTCCTCCTCATGGGACCGAACGGCTCAGGTTGCCATGACGACTGGTGGCTTGTGGCTGCCGCGTGGCAAATAAAAAGAAAGGGGGGGGGGGGTCAGAAGTGAAGGAAAGTAACAAGTCAGATAAAAGTCAGCGGAGTCGGAGAGAGTTGGCCGGAAATTTGGCTTTGGATGTACAGTTCATACAGCGATGGTGTTAAAGAGGTGGTCAGTCACTTATTGGAGTGCTCTCACTGACAGAAAATGGTGTTGTAAAAGCAGACATAATCATGATGAGTGGCCCACTATTTAATTAGCAGAGATGAAACACTAAGGAGAGAGTAGAGGAGAGGGGAGATAAACCCTCCCCCAGCTTGTAGGTTGGTAAGAGTAACCCAGTAAGTGCGGGGCCCATCAGAGAGCCAGAGATACATGTAAATGAAATAGCCCCATTAATTAGTAATTAACATCAAGTTAATGACATTTCACTGTGTCGCCATCTCATCTTATGTCCTTCCTCCATGGTGGAGGGGCTGTCTCTCGGGTCCCTGATCTGAATGCTAATTAGTGCAAAGCTAAACTGCCATATAGGGCTACCTAATAATATAGAGGCCCAGTTTAAGAGTGGTCATTGTGTGGGGAGGATTAATCACTTTGTAGTAATAGATCAGGAGGCTTTATAAGTCTGCCACTCCTTAGAGGGTGGTGATATTGAAGGCCATTGACAGGTTTTATGTGCTAATTGCGTTGCGCCTGTTAGCCTAACGTCCTGTTATCCCTCATGACTAAAACTAGTTTTAACAGTTCTCCCCTTTTTATAAAACGCATCCAAGAAATATTCCTGCTAAGTGAGCATAAAATAGTTTCCTGTGTCAGATCTTGTTATTTTAGTGTCTTGCATGGTTTGATTGAGTTTGAACCCAGCGGTGGATACACTCATTTGTTTCGGGTCCCCTCCTGAGCCTAAACCAGCTCTGTGACAGAGGTAATTTTACATGATTTGACTGCAGTCTGCCGCATTATCTCTGTGAAGCCAGATGAAACATGAAGTTAACACTCTGTACACAGCGGTGTTCCTGCAATGGACAAGAATGTCAGCTCCAAAATGAAGGAAATGTTACCGCGCATTGATGTTCGGGGTTATGTCCTGCAATGCTAAACTTGGCTTTGAGTCTGTGGTAGTTTGCTCTGTCTCTTTCATGATTTCCTCTTATTTCCTATTGTAGCTATCAACATCTCTGTCTTTTCTTTGTTTCCCTCTTTCTTTTTTCTTTTCCTTTCTTTCCAAACTGTGTTCTGATGCATAATTGACCCTTTTAAAGAAATCCCCTGGTGCCCAGGCACATTCACCATTAGCACACCATCACACACACACGCACACACACACACACACACACACACACACACACACACACACACACACACACACACACACGTGCATGCACAGACAACCAAATATGTTGATTTCTGTCAATTAAACCCCATCAGCTGTTTGCCTCCTGCTAGACATATGGCCTGTGTTAAATCTAAAGAGCAAATGGAGCCACCATTGAGAGGGGCATCATTTTAATGGAACCCTGAGGGACAAGACCCACACCTGCGCAATAATAACATTAAACCATGCTCAATCCACTGGCCAGATGAGGACAGTGTTGGTTTGTGTGTGCTGTGTGTGTGGATACATGCATATGGCATTTTGTTCTATCTTCATTCAGCCTCACCTGCAACAGAAAATTTGTAGAACATAGTAAAATCTGTCTCCTGCTGCTATAATGGACTCTACAGGTATGTTTGATTTGAATCCTTGTGTGAAAATGTTTTGTTTTCAGCGCCACACCAGGAGAAGGGGGCAGCTCAGGCCTATTATATAAGCCAGAAAAGCAAAGACACAAATGCACTCCATCATTGCAAATTCTCCCCTGCAGTCAGAATGAGAGTACAGACATTTTTTTTCCCATTCTTTGCCAAATGAATGGTTTTGGAGTTCACAGGTCCTTAGTCAGAAACAGAGACAAATAACTGAACAAATGCTCAGAAATATAATTTTAGAAAACAATATGGTGCTGTGCTTTTGGCAGGGACTGTCAGACGCTTAGTTTTAAGACAAGATGAGAACAAAATGAAATACTGAAATGGGGTAAATATAGCAAATCTTTTTAGTTCACCCAGCACAATAAAAGTATTTTTGCTAAACATGCATGTCTCTGTACTGCCTTAAATCCTGGTAAACATACCAGTCCAGGATTTACTTTACTTTTTCTTTTAATCCCGCTGAATAGTTTTTTCTTTAAAATAGTGCACTTTCATTTAGCTTTTTATTCAGAACAGTCCAAAACTGAAAGATTTTTTCTTTTTTTACTAACATTATAGAGAGAAATGGTTGGCATTTTTGCTCAGAAAACGGCTAACTGATTGTCAGAATAGTTGCTAAATACTTGTCTGTCAACTGATAAATTGATTAATTGACTGATAATATTTTTTTAGATTATGTAAATTTCAGATGTAAGCAAAGTTAAATTAAAAACTGCATTCCATGCTATGTATTGAATCCATTATGACTGATTATGAACAAAAAATGCTAGATGCAGTGAGGTAAATAAATTAGTTGCAAAGTTGTACAACAAAAAACAACAAATTTACTATAAGTGGCCAATCTGTAGATGTGGTGCTACAATTTATTTCTGTTATAATTTAATTTGAAAATTCAAGAAAATCGTTAAAAATGTCTATCAGAAGCAAGAAAATCCTCAGACTGGAGAGGCTATGTTCAAGGAAAACTTCATCAGGTTTGACTTCAAATTGAGTAAGAGTTTGAATAAATTATCAAAATAGCAACAGATAAATTTTCTGTCAGCAGACTAATTGATGAATCGGCTTATCATTGCAGCTCTTTACCTATTTTTTTTGAAAATAAAACAATATTCAAATGATTTTCCCTTGCAAACAAACTAGTAAATGTATGTTAGCAACAAGGCTAAGAGATACATAACACCTGGAGGATAAAACGGTGTCGAATAGTTCTGTTTAGCTCATTATATTCCCTGTCAGTTGCTAATACCGTGCAGCATTCTGTTTGTGCATGCACGAGGAGGTTAAATACCCCACCCCCGTCACCCTCTCACCCACCCCCGCCTCCCCCCAGTACCCCTCCACTCATCTGTTCCAGCTCTCCCCAGCTTCACACCGCTCACATCTCCAACACCACCAGATCTCCCCTTTTTTCCTGCTTGCTCTTTACTAAAGTTTGGCTGTCAATCAGCAGTGGCCTCAGGCAACAGGCACTGATGAAAAGACCCCTGAGACAAGGAGACCCAAATTAGATTTCAATAAGGATGTTGAATATTCATATCAGGGAAACATCTAAAGGTAAACGTTTTTTGATCTCCTCGCACAAATATCACTTGTGTGCATTCCCAGGTCCTGGTGCTCTGGTTCTACAGTGTTTTCTCCCCCAGCCTGGTCCGGCCCCGGCACCGGCCTCGGCTCTGTCTCGCTCCTCGGGGGATGCGGTGGAATAATGATGATGGAGCTACAAAGGAGAAAAAGAGCCATAATGAATGTTTATACTAAAGGGACCCAATAGAAAGGGCATCCGTACTAAGTATTCAGTAATTAGTATTTAGCAGAAGTTGATCGCTGGGTGCACACATTCAAACACAGAGTGACACACACACACTTAACACACACATTTCCAGGGCAGAATCACTGAGGCATAATCGTTTACTGTGTAAATTTTAGACAGGGGAACCTCCCATGACAGCGGCAGTCAAAACACAGTTTCATTTCTCCTGTCAACATGTTTACTTTATTTTTATAATTGACTCACTTTGGGTCTTCTTCCCTAAAATGTCAACAGAATTCACAATGCGCTTGTTTATTTTCCTGAACGTACCTGTGCTCTGCTGCTCATCTGCTCTGTACAGAATGATAATTATCACTTTAACACATTGCAGACCAATGTGTCTCCTAACCTCAGTGCTAAAAATGTCTTTTTATCTTGCCACGTGATGTGCTTTTTGCTTGTAAACTGTACTTGTTATGAGAACTAAAAAAAGAAGAAGAAAAAAGAAAAAGGGGGCCAACATACTCCTAATACCCTGAAGAAATTGCCATCACTTCCATCTTACTGGAGATGGAAATGTGTGATGGTGGAGGATGCGGGGAGGGTGAGGGGCAGGGGCAGGGGTAGGGGGGACCGCCTTAGGCTCTTTTCCCCAGTCCACTGCGCTAGGGAACACACTATGAAACGACTCCTGAAATGAGACCAAAGGATGGAAACACCATCTCTTCTTGACGCAGGAAGGGACCATCCAGCTAATAGTCCTTGTCAACTTCTATCACCAATAATGCATCAAGAGCGACCATGATAGTTGCAAACGAGCAGCCGCGGCTCATGATGCGGGAGGACAGGCCGGCTCGTAACTCCTTCGCTCGGCAAGACGAGTAAAAAGACATCCATGCTCATCTTACGTTATACTTTTCTCTTGTTATTTCTCTCACTGTGCGTTCCTCTCAACCTCCCCCGCCCCTTCCTTACAACATGATGGTCAGTCCATTGCCAGGCAATCTGGTCTGTGATGTTGTTCACACCTTCATCGAGCCAAAAAGAGGAAGGAGGAAAAAAAAAATCTTTGACAAGATATAATGACTTGCCCAGGTGGTGTGTTTCACTGGTCTCCTGGTCTTATGGGTGAGGGCAACCAACCAGGGTATTTGTGTGTGTCTGCCTACAGTATATGATGGTGTGTTTACCCCAGGCCCTGTGCTGTGGTGCTGTGATGCCGAGTGTCACCCTGCTCCGGCCTGAGCCCTGCAGCCAGTGAAACCAGCTGTGAAACTGACAGGTTTGTCTTCTGCACTCACCTACTCTTTCTTCCCTCTTGCACACACACACACACACACACACACACACACACACACACACACACACACACACACACACACAGGCAGGCACACACACACACACACACACACACACACAGGCAGGCACACACACACACACACACACACACACACACACACACACTGATCCGTACACATGCAACCACATACACACGGTGAGGTGCACACACACACACACACACACGCTTTCATGGCCTGAGGTTTAAGTACACATGCACACACACAAGCCCCCCCACATCCACACACATCCACAGACCATCACACAAGCTGCGGGCAGTCTCTCTCATGCCAGCTACAAACAAAGTGCAAAAGGAATATGCTTACAGAGCTCCAATATATAGTGGTTACTCACTGAACACAATTTGATAAAAACCAGCAGATATGTTGCATATCCGAGTGCAGAAAGGCATATTTTGCATCCATATTTCTCGTCATGTGAGGGCTGTATGATGTTATAATTTTATCTGTGTGGTTTTATTCACCTGTAAATTATAAAGTGCAGGTACAATGTTTAATGTAACTATTTAAAAGATGAATTAGATGTTAGAGCTTCTTATGCAAGAAAACAAGCAGCAAATACATTTCGATCAGCTGAGTTCTGATTTTAAAAGCATTTTAATGTAAGATGGTTGAAAATGTCCATTTTTAAAATTTTGTTTCGACATGTTTAATCAACAGTGACCACTGACACACAAAAAATAGTCTTAGGACAAATATTTTACATGGATGTTAATTATTTTAAAAGCTATTGTTTATCGATTGCATGCAGTTGTTGTAAACTGCAGTCTTTTGCACATTTTATCTTCCCTTTCTGCGAGTTTAGATAACTTTATTTAGACATTATGGCTAATAAACAGTGACAAGGATAAACATGATCAAATATGACTTTCTTCTCCCATGTGGATCCATGAATCTCACAGTATACACATGTAGGTTTGCGTGTACGTATGTAGCACATACGTGTCCATGTGTATTCTCTATCATGTAGGTCAATGAGGACATGAAACATTGCCACAAGCATCTGAACTTGTGGTCCATCCAGGAAAAGCTCATGAGTTACCCCTGAGGATATGTTGCCTTCTATGGCACCTTCCCCCACACCTAACGCACACCTAGCCTGCACACAAAACCCTCTCTAACACACACACACACACACACACGCATGCGGACTTTGACACACAGTAGTGAAGGATGCCATGTGTATCCAGGTGTCTGGCTGTGCTGTAGCACCCTTCAGATGTCACAACGACAGAAATCAGTGTTCTGACCAGAAAGTCTGCAGGCAGCACGCGTGTGTTGCCGCGCCACATTTGTGTACTTAAGTGTGTGTGTTGGTGCATCTGTGCACACATTTGCATGTGTGTGCTTCAGCGTGTGCTTGTGGCTGCCTTATTCCTAGAGGGTGGGGGTGAGAAAAACAAGTGAGAAAACAGCAAAACAAGTTAAGAGACAATGAAGAAAGCAACACTGGCACCTGTTTCCCCTGGTGTGGAGGGTGAAGAATCCACCTCAGAAAGCACACTGACTGGTCCTCCCATGTACTCTGTCAATAATAATGCCGCTGATCTTTTTATTTCTAGATATTTTAGCACACTAGCACGCACTGTGTCACCGTTATCCCTCTGTCTAACCCTCCGTAAACATGCTCTCTTCCTAACACACATGCACACTTTTTTTTGGTTCAGTTATGTGGCCAGATGTCCAAGTTGACATAGCGCTTAAGGCGTTTGACTGGATGAAACAGTGCATTGGCTGCGGGTAAAGAGGGATTAAAACAAGGCCTGAGGCACTTGTGTTATATTGAAAACATCCTGGGTTGCTTTGTATGGAGATTTGCATACATTGGGGTCTGTGCAGCGATGGCCCATCTGCTGAAGTGCATTGTCCCCAAACAACAAAGTGTGTTTAAATATTTCACATCTCCATCTACTGGGACAGAGGTTCATAGAAATGAGAGGAAAAGTGAGTGAGAGAAATAGAGGGAGATGGAGGAAGGGGGGGTGAAAAAAAAGACAAAAAAAGGAACGAGTAGATTGGCACAGCTTTGAATTTGAACTGCTCCCAAATGTGCCTCAGTCAGAGCCACAGTAAATAACACTATTGCCGGCCAGAATCCGGGAAAATGAGGAGAATCTAAATATAAGATTTTGTAATTCTGAAGTTTACTGAAAAACATAGTTGTCTGAGTAGAGATATGACGATATGAAGTGTATGCTTTGGCCATCATGCTCAGACTATTCAACTAAAGGTAAAACAGGTTTGAAAAATCGCAAGTACATTTTAACAAACATCTTTACATTAGACTTTTGTAATTTGATTCTGGCCTGTATCATGAAATATACCTATCATGACACATTTTACACATTTTAACCTAATATTAATACATTTGTGGTGTAATGTATGCAGTGTTGTTAACTATGAAAGACACTGACGATGTTGCTAGAATAAAACTGGCAAAAATCCATAGCAGACAGTTTGTTACAGACTGGCCCGGTAGTAAGTTATCATCCCTCTGGCCCAAAACCTCTTTATTGTATTAATGCCATAACTCTGGATTTCTGTGACATTTAATGGCCCTGTAAAATTAGATAATTACTGTAATATATCTGTGTACTCATGCCCGTTTCTGAGGTCAGAAACATAAAAATTAATAAGGAACAAGTGGGAGAAAGGGGACGGAGAAGAGAGATTAAATGACAGAGAGTGTGTGTGAGCAGGAGAGCTTAAAGTGGCAAAGATGGCCAAAGTTAGTTTTATTAATGCAAAGAGAGCACAGTCTTAAGCTACTTTGACATCCAGTGTTTATGCATCCTCTCTCAATACCCCTGCATTTTTATTTTCGCTCTCCTCTCCCCGTGTGTCTTTCATTTCAACCAAAACACACATCAAAGGAAAAACATGCTCAGGGCAGTGGATGGTGGATGGAACAGTAAGGTGATTTAACGACGGGACGGTTTGTGTGTAGGCTGGACAGCCTGGTGCAGCCTCCGTCTTCACAACCCGCACACACAAACCCATGCACGCATTTACACGTACACACACACACAGGCAGACACACACACACACACACACACACACACACTGACACCAAATATCTGAAGGAAAAAAAAAGAAAAAAAACAGCCAAGATGGACGTGAGGAACATGTTGCTTGCACGGGGGAGGATTTTGGAAAGAAGAGCGTGGTCAATCTGTTTGTTTCTCTGCCACATCCAAGGAGAGTGATAATTTCATTTTCTTTCATTATTTTCTCTCTTTTATTTTACTCCTAATGTCACATTCTGAAAGCTGCTGAGGTTTATGTTCAAGAAAAGAGCATATCAGACAATGGTTTTTATTTATTTAGCAACGAAATGTCGCTCTCTTTCGATGCCACACAGTGAGACATCAAGAACGCACCACAGACAGGGCCATTTGTGTTACCTGATCCTTGTACCTCTGCTTTGTCTTTGCCACATCTCCCTCTGTCTAATTATGCCTCATTTATGCAAACTGTTTCGTTGTAGAAGGTCACGGTTGAAGAGTCTGTGAAAAAGTTGAACAGACACACATTAACCCCCATTTAATCAGGATTACAGAGAACAACCAAGCATTATTTAACACACATCACAGAGCATGACAGCAGTAGGAAAATATGGGACACACACACACACACACACACACACACACACACACACACACACATACAAACACAAATCCAGCACAATCAATCTAATGGTGTGCATTAGTTAACTGCCAAATGTTGGGCTTTTTATGGCAGGATCACCCGTCCCTTGAAAAGATAAATACGGTGCACAGATCCCAGTAATTACAGCAATCCCCTTACAGCACACAGAGACTGTCGTCACTCACCAGCCTCTCTGGAGCCCTGTCGCCCTGTAGATTAAGTCATTTAGGACAGTTTTAGGGCACCGGGATGACTGACACAAGAGGAGCTGGACGGAGAGGAGACAAAAGGAGGAAGAGGAGTGGTGTTAATGTATTTTGTTGTGTGGGTGCAACAGTATTTCCAGGGCAGGGGTTGTATTTGCAAAAAAAAAATGTAGGCACGCCGGACAAACTGAATAGCAGTGGGCACAATCCAATGTATGCCGGCACACCTGTAGTCAACAGGCAAACATGTGATATCTCATTGCATCTCTTCTGATAAATTTCCACTGCTTTTCACAGGTTATTTAAACTTAAACTTCAGTCATCAGAAGGCTCATGTCCTTTGTTTGGATATAGCAAATGGAGTGGAATAAAAAACATTTTTACAACCTGAATCTTATACCTCTCCAAATAAAGCAAACGTTAGAGAATGTCCTTTTGTTTTATGTTAGAAAGGGAATAATTTTATTATGTACATATGGTTGACACCTTAACAAAGGCACAATGTAACACAATCTAATAGCAAAGCTGTGCAATAAAAAGCACTTCCCAGCCTACAGAAAATGTTCCCACAACATTACCTACAAGTTCTAATGATATTTTTTAAAAAAAATACTAGAATCTAATGTTCAAATAATGTTTTGAGGCTATATATGTTCCTATAAGGTTAAAAGTTAATGTTTTAATTGCAACATTCAGAGGATTTTTGGAGAATGCCGTGAGAATATGTTACATGATAACAAAATAAAAACTCAAACCACCATTCAAAAAATGTTTTCAATATGTTATAGAGGCCTCAGATGACAGAATGTTATGTATAAAATGTTCCTGTAATGCCATATACTACCAGTTAAAACATTTTGCCTGCAATATTCTAGGGTTGTTGTTGAAGTAACACATTTTAAAACATTCGTCCATTAAACATTCAGAAAATGTTACACAACAACAACAGATGCAATGCAGCATTAGTTTGTTAGTTAGTTAATGTTTTCAAAAGAATGTCTGAGAACTTTATCCTGCCTTTATCCTGCACATTTTGGGAGCTTAAAAATAACAGCTTTCCACTGAAAACATTGCTTGAACTTTGCAGAAGTTACTCAAATTAATTTTCAAACAAAAGAAAATCCAACAGGGTGTTGATAAAGAAAAAAAAATTCCAGTTTAGTTGACGCTAGTTTTAATGAGTTAATGAAATTAACTCAATGCTTTATTGACATTCTCAACACAGCAAGTCATCATTAGGTGATGGTAAAATAAGTTATGTTTACATTCAGTTAAATGCACTGTGCTTGTCCATCCAACGTGTTTCCTTCTCAATAAAACATACAAAGCAGATATTATGATTGTTTTAAATAAGGCTTTGTTCGCATCCATGTTTGCTAGATTGCACTTTTCCCGGTCTTTACCATGCGTCTTTGTGCATTACTGCAAAATGTTGATCAGCAGACTAGCTAAAATAAGTGGCAGCAACATATTTTGTTTCATTCGTACGCTTGCTTATAGGCACGATGGAAGAAAAACTGAAAAATCTCTTCTTTAAATCATTACACCATAGTACCATTAGTGGTGGGTACCTTTAAGTTTGTATTTTTACAACTCTTTGTGCAGTTGTGTCCGCTTCTTGCGTGTAGCGAGAGCTGAGCTGTGTATCCTAAGAGCTTTGATGCAGACTGTGATGATGCACTCCTGCTCGTATAGACCACAAAAGGTTCAGGCTCCTCAGGATGCCTTGACTATGTCTGTGAATGTGGACCTGACTCTGTGAGCATGTGTGTGTGTGTAAAGGGCAGCGATGGGTGCAGTTTTGCAAAGGGAACCGAGTAAAGCCTTCAAGCCTTCGGGCCTTTCAGGGCGATTGATGTCCAGCGGGTGGCTGAGGAACACTAACTCACACTGCTCTCCGACTGCAGCTAAAACTCTCATTAGTTTAAGTGAGAGTTCTCTGCCTCTGCACCCTTCAGACTACACAGAGCGGCAGAGGGCCAAAACCTTTTCAGATGGCTTCCACTACAGGGGAAGCACGCAGGAGGCAAATGTGCACACAGAAATACATTTTTATACACATATTAGTCATTCTGCTTCTCTTTTCCTTTGTTATTTTTTCTTGCAGAATGCATGTTCATAACCATGCAGCTTAACAGCAGAGCCTAATGAGGTCTGAAATATGAGCGGTAAACATTTGTATGGACAGATGTGGATTAATGTTCATCTTTTCTTCAGGCCAGAGATTAAATCTGATTTACTCCCCTAACAGGTTTTACTTTTGTTCTATTTTATTTCAGAGAGAGACATAAAAATGAAGAGAGGTTGGGTATGAGGCAGAAAGAGAAACAAAGGAAGAAGGCAGAACGGTTGTGTGATTGTGTCTCTTACTTGTGGGGAAGTTGCCAGAAGAAGCCAGACAGTGAAAGTGGAAGGAACAAAGAAAAAAAAAAAAGAGATGGATTGGATGGAAAGGGGAGGCAGAGGGAATCGTCAGATGCTCCTCATTCCTGTTGCGGGTTGCTGAAGTGAAGGAGGAGAAATTTGAGTCATGGGGACGGAATCAGAAATGTCAACAGATTGAGTCAGAGCAGAGCTGGGACCGTCTGGAAGGAGAGAGTATCAACACTGACTGAGGGGCACGCAAGATTTTGGGACCATCACTGAGCTAATGGCAAAATTATTGGACATTATACATGTGCGTGTGTGGCTGTGTGCGTGTGTGTGTGTGTGTGTGTGTGTGTGTGTGTGTGTGTGTGTGTGCGTGTGTGTGTGTGTGTGTGTGTGTTGCATGGGGGCGGATGTGGGATTGGCTTAGTCTGCTGTCTATAATGAATGGTTAATGTTAATCGGGGAAAAAATGAATACGGTCACCATCTGCTCGATCTAAGTCTGCGTTCTGTGCCTGTGCGTGTGTGCACATTTGTGTGTATGACAACCATGCAGACGCACACAGACACACACAAACACACACACATACACACACACTCGTACGCACACAATGTGCTCTTGGAGAGGGATTTGGAAATATGAAGATGAAGAAAAAAGGAGGGAGGAAGAAAGGAAGGAGGGAACAGCTAACAGAAGAGAGACATGAACAAAACCTGCATGAAGAAAGAGACAATAAAAAACAATTTAAATTCAATTCATGTAGCCAATATTGTATGTGCAATGCAGATACAGGTGAGCACAAATAGGGCATGAGTTTTAAATTCTGTCAGGTTTTTCCAAGCGTAGCCCGTAGCTGCACACTCATATGCTCTTGACAAACACACATGCACAAAAATATTCACAGAACACTATAAAGGAATGCAAATGTTTTAAAAATGAACACAAACCACCTCCTTAAGAGCAAGTGGTATATATACCAACACGGTGGTGGGAAAATACAAATCTTTTCCTTGAGTAGCGATGAGATTGTGTGCAGCTGAAAGTAAAAGTGCACAAATATTATCAGTAAAATGGGCTCATCATAAAGTATGCAAGGAAATAGTAACAATTGTGCAAAATGGCCTTTTTTCATTATAATGCTGAATTGTAATTAGTCAAGCTATGAGAAGAAAAAGAAATTAATTATTGTAGCAAGTTGAAGAACCAGTTTCAACAGTGCTTTATGCTGTTACAAATTGTCATATTCATTGAACTGATGTTGTTTGTGTGTTTGAAACTGAAATAGTTACTAAAGCTGTAATTTTCTTAAATCATTTTATAATGTTATATTGTGACTGTAACATGCAATAAATTACAAGTATGAAGTGGCTATTAATTGAAATGCTCAAGTCATATACAAAGACCCCTAAACTTTTTTACTTTCCACCAATGCAGATACATTATAAAGGTTTTTTCATCTTTTCTGTCTTACTTATCTAAAATCGGCCATTAGTTGAGTCTCACATCTGCTGTACAACTGTATGCATATATGTACTATATAGTGTGAGAGTTAGTGTTGAGTTATGTAACATCCCATTAGTAGTTTTAAAGTATAGGGAGGCAAAAAGAAAAAAAAACACTAAAAGAAATGTAGTTTAAATATCATAACTGAATTTTGGACCTCTGTGCAGCTATCTATTACTCGACCACAATTTGAACACACAGTAACAGTATTTAAAGCTTTAGGGAGATTACAAGTGTTGAGGACACCGGAACAGTATGATCCCTGGCTGTGCTCAAACACACACACACACACACACACACTATCGCCCACTCAAACACCAACACAGAACAAATCCAAGACTTCTTTCTCTCTCCTTTTTTTTTCTTTTTTGTCTACGAACACATTTGTCTCCAAAGTTTAAAAACGTAGAAAACCCTGCTCGTTTCATGCATCAGCAGGCTGTCGAGGAGTCACAATAGAGGCAAAACTGCAGCTCAGATCAAACATTTGTGATACATCTCTGAACACTGGGCTGATAAGTAAATACAGCCTACATCAATAATCCTCATGTCACTATGCACTCTGTATTATGCAGAGAGTTGCACATACACTTACATGCATGCATACACACACCCAGTCATACACACACACACACACACGCGCACACACTGCCAGGTTGTGATTAAATTCTCTGTGGCCTATGATCCGCCTCTAAATCTTTGCAATTTTCATTTTATGCAGCTTTAATATGGATCATAGTTGCTCTCAGAGTGCCCCATCTCCTAATCTGGAGCAATCTGAGCTGAGCCTGGCTGGGCCAACAGCTGACGCTAAGCCAACCAGTCACACTCAACCAGCCAGCAAAGTCAGCCACAAAGCCTCTGTACAGCCAGTAGGCCTGAATGCTGTCAGATAGGAGAAGCCTGAGACATTTTAGAGGAAGTTTGGTGAAAGACTTTTGCAGATATATACACAAAAAATGTTTTATGTTATGTGTAGCAAAGAAAAGACGTGATTCCATGAAGCATGTCAGAAATATGCAGAGAAAGAGAGATTTTAGTGAAAAAAATAGAAACAATCAGGTTTAAAGATGCTCTTTTAGTTGTGGCTGCTGTAATAAATACTGTACATAGACATAAATGCTTATCCTTATGATGTGATGGGCCTGGTTGAGGGTTTGTAAAGGGGTTGATGGGACGTAGAGGGAGGAGCTGAGTCCTAATGTTTGTAGAGGTCATGGAGCTGCGGTGTGTTTGGGTGGGGTACCATCGGGACATGTTAGACTCACACACACACATACACACACATGCAGTAGATTTTCACATGACATTCAGTGCAAGCAAAGCACATACAGTAAATACAGACACACACACACACACACACACACACACACACACACATTAAATGACCCTGTTTTTCAGAGCATTGGAGGAGCCATAAGAGGATTAAGTAATTAATGGTGCACTGTTAAAAAATTTATATTAATAACGTAATGCCCAGGTCTAGGAAATCCAGACCCAACTAAACCAATTGATCTCTCTTGAAATTGTGTGTTTGTGTCAAATTGTAAAAAAAAAAAAAAAAAAAAAAAAAAGAAGACACATTTTGTTATGTCCTATGTAGTAGCAGATGTAGGAATGTGCATGTTGGTGTCTTGTTTCTCTCAATCTAGATGAAACTGTCATGTCAAAATACCACAGAGCAACCAGCTGATGCGTTGGAGCAGGAGCAGGCTCCCCGCTGAGACTCATGTAAATAATACTGCTGCTGATGGAGGAAAACCCACAAACTGAGCAAAGCTAATGCCGGGCTTAAAACTCTCTCTCTTTCACACACACATACAGGAGCACACTAGATCAAGTTTGCTTTATTTTGTTACTACAGTTACTGTAGATCAATTTGCCTTTTTGAGATGATTATCCTGTGATGATTATTCTTACTGATGTTAATGAGAAGCACGGAGTGAAAATGTGAGAGGGAGAGTGAACATTAGGAGAAGGGGATCAACCCCCCCTACCTTTCACCTCGATAATCCTCCTGATGGCAGACGGCAAGACCAGTTAGATATCAGGGATCCCTTATGGACATATTTAGAGCATTGGTTTTACAGGAACACATTGGTGTCACATTTGACTTTTATGGGAATATGATAGGTTTGACAAATAACTTAAACAGAAAAATGCTTTTAGAATAATATACTGTATGTTGTTTGCACTTGGTAAGATTTTAGTTGGTATTAATCCCCAATTACAATAGAAATAGCAAAGACTGTACACGTGTACAAGCATACACACGTAGCCTATTTAGCTCACCTCAAAAAACCCCTTATATGTCGGAAAGCATTTACGATAATTTCATCTTTTGTGTATTGTTCATGACACAGTTTATCCTTGTGACATTTGCTTAACCATAATCTGTCTATTATCTGTCTAGGGATCCTCTGACTAATCCATCTCTGCTAACATCCTGGGTCAAATTAAAATGTTAAAGGTCCCCCCAAAACACCAAATCCTACCCATACAATCTTCAACACTTTCTCTTGCATCTGTGATGACAAAACTATAAAGCGCTGAGGAAATTTAAACGTTTTCTTATTGCAACAAATCCCATTTGAATCCAGCTGACGAGCATTGAATGTGTCACCAAAGCCTGGGCCATAACTCTACATTATTGTCAAAAACAATTAAAAGTAAGCGGCACCACTGCACTGGGTGGCATGTTCTCTCATTATAATGGACATAGGCATTGTAGGT
This sequence comes from Amphiprion ocellaris, assembly GCF_022539595.1. Lineage (NCBI taxonomy): Eukaryota > Metazoa > Chordata > Actinopteri > Pomacentridae > Amphiprion > Amphiprion ocellaris. The sequence continues at coordinate 26,955,521 of NC_072773.1, forward strand.
TACAATGAGCCAGTCCCACATACACTGCTGCTGTAAATATTCACCTCCAAACCATCTGCAGCTTGAAATATCCCCCACAAATGCACTATTTATCTTTAAAAAATAATGCAACTATTTATTAGTGGCCCATTTTTAACATTTAAATCTTTGTTTGGATTGATAGTTTTTGGGTGTGCATGTTGCATACATGATAGGGACTTCAAACATTAACGCACAGATTGATACCTTGTCGTTTTGTCTGTTCATTGAATTTCATGTTCATGAGAAAACTGCAGAACACTGCCAGCTTCACCTATTTAAATTTTCAAAACCCATATCATGACTAATCCATTTTTGTTTATTTCTGTCAAAACAAATCTAGCCCTTTGCACCCACCTCCAGTCCCACACAATCCAGTGCACTCCCCTAAAGAAATGAATATTACATCACTCATTACTCAAGAACAATGTGAAAATGGCACAAACATATCCTCTCCTAAACCGTGCACTGCAACGCTTTGTGGCACAGCAGCAGAATGCTGGTAATACCAACAAACTTGTCCCCGTCTGTGCTGAGATATTAAGACCACTTTTCTGCCGGTCAGGAAGTGGATAAGTGCAGGTTCACCTCAGTGAACATGATTAAATCGCACAATAACCTCCTTCCCTTTATCAAATCCTCTTAAGCAGGCTGTATTACATATCTGCCAAACAAAGAAAACTCAATCAGAACAATCAACCAAGCCAGGCCAAGCCGGCCCCACTAGCTTGTCTGATCCCATTGTCGTGATTAAAATGAAAATGGAGCCGGGACATTACCAGAAATCCAATGTTCACCTTATAAGGAACATCACAAATATATGTGAGTGTGGGTGTGTGTGCGTGCGCATTTACTTGCATTACTGATGTTGTGGGGACATAAAGCTGTTTACATCACCACATTGTGAGGACCCACAAAGTAAATTACTAAAAGATTTAAGGTTTGGCCTCAGTACTTATGGTTAGAGTAATTCAAGTGAATGTAAGTCAATGCAGTGTCCTCTGAAGTGATGGAAACATGACTCTGTGTGTGTGTGTTTTGGTGTGCATGTGTGTGCGTGTGTGTGTGTGTGTGTGTGTGTGTGTGTGTGTGTGTGCGTTAAAGAGGGATAATATAAATGTGTCCTGTGTAATTCCCCCGCTGGGATCACAAAACACAGTTTTTATTGTTTGCAATATTAATAGAAGAAAGATTATGATTGATGGGATTGGATTAGTGATATTTAGTGTTTTCATTCTCAAGCAGTAATAAATTAATTTGTTTATGAGCAGTGTCTTTTGAGGAAAAACATGTTTGTTTTTTTTTATGTGCAGCACGGCAGCACAGAGGCACCTGTATGGACATGTGGAACTGGAAATTAAGAGCAAAAACAGTTCATTTCCCACAGCTGATTGTGATACCATGTTCAGTTTACCATCATTTACGACAAAACAACAACAAAAAACAACAAACAGAGAAAAATCTCATTTTCATTCTGCATATTAAAGATAAAGAGACCAAAGAACAGATTAGAATTTTTGCTTTAAAAATTGCGAATGACTAAATTACCAAAGTAGCTGCTGATATGTTTTGGCAAAAAATACTAATCTATTACAGACGAAAAGTTGTCCTCTTGTTTTTAGGTTTGATTCGTTCCAGCCTGGCAATACTCAGTCCAGCCATCTGCAATATGAAATTCAATTTACAGACATTTAATCTAGACATTTTATTTTATCTTGACATTTTTATTTTTAGCCACCATCCAGACAATAACAATACCTCGCCCAAAAATATAAATGAAGACCAGATAATGTTAGTAGTGACAGAGCTACAGCTGTTAAGTGTTTCCTGCTGCAATGATTAAATTGTTAGAAATCAACAGAGGGACAGTAATGCATGAGTATTTAAAAGTTTGATCTGCTGTAATCCTGTGTAAACATGACATGTAGTTAAAACATGGTACACGCAAACTGATATTATCGGCCACAGATGAACTACTTCCAGAAAATTGTGTGTGTGTGTGTGTGTGTGTGTGTGTGTGTGTGTGTGTGTGTGTGTGTGTGTGTGTGTGTGTGTGTGTGTGTGTGTGTGTCAGCAACTCCTGGGCGGGCTTACTGTAAGAGGCACACTTCACATTACTGTTGCTCCACTTCACTTCCTGGGATAATCCTTGACACAACAGAGGGAACGGCAGGTGACCTGGACCAGCAGCGATACAGTATGGGGCTCCATTAACAAACACACACACGTATATGCACACATCGTCACACACACACAGAGCCATCCATTCATAAATAATATCAGTATGACCCTCCTTTCACCCCTCACTCTTTCCCTGCTCTTTATCTCCGCTTATGTGTCATATTTCTCTGTCTTTCCCTCCCCTCCTCAACTCTTAGCGAAACATATTGTAGCCCCGGCAGCCTGAGACGACACGGGTGTCATTCATCCACAGCCCCAAAGTCATCTCCTCCATTAACAGCACTGTCTAATTAAACCTGTAAATGACAAACACGTAGACACAAACACAGGCTGTGCTCTAATGGCCCACTGTAGCAGGAGACTGATGGGCAGCTGTCTCTTGTCCATCCTCCGCACAGATCAACCTTGAGACAGGAGACCTGAGGGACGACAATTGGACCACTGAGATAACACTGGAAGGTTAGCAGAGCATTGATAATGAATGACAGTAGCCTGGCAGTTAGATAAGCTAATTGATTCATTAGTTGAGAACAATATTGTCTTTTAACAAGGTGATGTTTTGAGTGCAGGACTTGGTGCGGTTCGCATGTGATTCCATCTCTTCCCAGATATTCACATCTGCAAAACAAAAACAGCAGGAGGAAACAAACAAGAGGTGTTTTTCTGTTGTTTGACCCCCCTGCACCAAAACACAATTGGAGAACAATAACGGCCTCCGGCAATCATATCCGGCGTTATTATCCTCTTATTTGTATTATGAAAAAGGAATAACAAGGTAGTGGAGCTGTGGCTTATCTCGAGCGCCTGTATTAACCACTGTAGGATTAGCATTAGCAACCAGAAGCTAACATCTTCACTCATAATGCTTCACTGGGAGGGTTACAAAAATCAAAAGTCTCTAAAAGTCACACTTTTTAATTTTTTTTTACTGAAAGAGAAAGACGGCTTTATTATGTAACATTTCTGCTGAAATGCCACCTCTCTTCACAATGCAGCATCTGTGTCTGTTTGTTTCTGTCTCTCTCTTTCAATCACTAAAATCACCCTCTTGTCTATTGTGGCATCCTGGAAACACACACACGCACACACACACACACACACACACAAATCCATTTCAATATTAGTATGAAAATGTTAGAAATTTTCAGAGGAATTATCCCTTCCACAAAACAGAATAAAAGCCCCTCTTATTCCCACTAATCCTTCAAAGACTGTGATATTACCTGATAGGATGTTGTACAGTGTGAATACTATCAACAAGACATGCTGAAAATAATGTAAGCAGGTCCCCACTGTGGAGATTAGAGTGAGCATGTTTCACTTCCAATTTATCTCTTCCCCAAAATGTAACGCCTCGTTTTTGTCTGGATTTCACCCTCACCATCACCCGTCTTCTTTTACTTCTACTGATTCCAGACTGAAATATAAACACTCTGTTTCGTGTCCTTTATCATGCTGCATCTAAAACAAAAATCCTGCTATAATTTGGCCAAGAAAAGGATTAATTAGTGAAAAGTGGTAAATAGTAAGAGAGTAATGGAGAAATAGTCTTTTTAGACTCACATTTTTGAACATTTAACACATTTGTAATTTTGAAACACGCTTGTAAAGGGAGGCTGTAGGGACGGTAATGTTGCTGTGTCTGTTGTTTTGGTCCAGAGTGTAATATTTCAACAACTGTTGGACTGAATACTGTGAAATGTTGAAGAAGTTTTCAGTGTTACGAGGCATTATAGCGACTTCTCCTTTTGTTCATGTTTTTATGCTGCCATTAAAAACTCATCTTATTACATTTATCTTGTTTCTTTAGTATTTATATCTTCTTGTGGACATGAAATTCTTTATGAATATCACATGCAGGCGTGTTCTGACCTTATTTGCCCCCTAAAATCATTTGATTTGCTCAAGTTCATTTTCCCACAATGCACAAACCAAAACATGTTTTGCACAGCAAAGTAAAGCAAATTAATTAAAAATAGTCACCTGCATAGCGGCTGAAAACTTGGCTGACTTCTGTGCACTAAACTAGTGTAACAAGGGAGCATCGTGTCATAGGAGAAAGTGCTCAGACGCATGTTTGTATTAATTGGTCCTAGAGAGGAAAATCCCAGAGGCTGAGCTGCAGGACACTCAAAGCCCCACAAGTCCAGCTCTTTCCTGCTCTACACGTATTGAACAGTGGAGTCGGGGGCTAAGAAGATTATCACAATGGGATGAAGAGTCCGTAAGAGCCTTTGTAGCCTCTGTGTTGCAGAAGTGCACTATGAAAGTTGTGACAGCACTCTCGAGCCCTTAAACTGCTTGACCTTAAAAGCTATGTTTATGAGCTTTCAAATAAAAAGCTTCAAGAAGAGAAGCGAATAAAGAAAAAAAAAACACACAACAGATGAAATGACAAAACAGCATTGTTAATTCTGCGCAGCGGCACTCCACAATGAGAAAACAGAAAAATAAATGTTGTCAGGTGGAGAAAAGGTGCCATCGAGATCACCTGAAGCAGTAGCGTCATTGTCTTATTTTCACTCAAAATGTAAAAAAATCCTTGATGCACCTTCACAGTTCAGCACAGGAGTATCGTGTGTGTGTGTGTGTGTGTGTGTGTGTGTGTGTGTGTGTGTGTGTGTGTGTGTGTGTCTGTGTGTGTGTGGGTGTGTGTGTGTGTGTGTGTGTGTGTGTGTGTGTCTGTGTGTGTCTGTGTGTGTGTGTGTGTGTGTGTGTGTGTGGGTGTGTGTGTGTGTGTGTGTGTGTGTGTGTGTAGGTGTGTGTGTGCGCGTGTGAGCGACTGAAGCATTGAAATGACATGAAGAGTTATTTGGGCTGTAATGAAGCTGCTTAATGAAATCAGTGCCCTTGAAAGTTCTTCATCAATTCTAGCTCCCTTGCTCACTTGCTTGCACTCCACCATTCCGGCCTGTCAGCTAATCCACGTGCGCGACACAATATTAATTAAACACAGCGTTTCCTGAAGTACTTAAGTGAAGCGCTATCATTGATAATGAGCAGGTTTAAAGGAGTCACATCCCTCCAAAATTACTTTTTAAACCGGCCTTATTAAGCAGAAAATGAGGCCCAAATCAGCCTACAAGCTCCTCATTAAAAGCCACTGATCCTTGGCCACGCGCATGTTCCAATGGTTTTAATTAGGCTAGTGCAAGATCGTCGGCGACAGGAAGTGCCATTAATCTTGTCTTTTCATCCGGGGGTTGGGGGGGTGGGTGGGAAGTGTATGTGTGTGTGGGGGGTGTACAGCATGTTGTAGAATGGCGCTCCAGCCCGGGCCCAGTGGAGCCTCAAACAGTCCAACAAGAGGAGAATTAGTAGAACGAAGCGACACACTTTAAATTGTTCTTCGTTTGTGTAGAAAGTGATGGAAACATACAGCGTCACACTTTCCCCCTCTGCTCCAACCTCTGGTATCACTTTGTAGCTACAATCCAGTGCTCGCTGTTCGAATGCATCACCAGCCACACACACACACACACACACACACACACACTTTCACACACACAAAAAGACAGGATGAAATGTGTCTTCATTTTCTCTGTGTGTGTTTATGAGTTGCGCTGGCTGTAGAGGATGGTCCCGGCCCTTCCTGTCACACCATCTCCGCATGGAGGATTATGGATGGCCAATTACATCGCTTTTGTCATTAATTAATGAGGATAACGAGCTCCCCCTGCTCCCCACAAAACCATGGTGCTCCTCAGCTGGTACTGAGCAGGGAGAGGGGTGCTGGGCCCCTGTGTGAGTCTATGTATGTGTGTGTGTGTGTGTGTGTGTGTGTGTGTGTGTGTGTGTGTGTGTGTGTGTGTGTGTGTGTGTGTGTGTGTGTGTGTGTGTGTGTGTGTGTGTTGGCTTGCATTTGTCTTGTTGTGCGGACACGAGAGTGTTTCGACAGTTTGTGAGCAGCTGCCTCCCTCACACTTGTTAAATTTAAGGGTGAAGAGCTGGTTTAAGGTTAAAGTAATAGTCAGAGTTGTAGTGTGTGTGTGTGCGTGTGTGTGCGTGTGTGTGCGTGTGTGTAAACGAGCTACAGCGAGAAAAAAAAGGAAATGCTAGTCTATGTATGTGAGAGGAGGAGGTTATAGTATGTACCAAAGGCTCAACACAGAGATGATTGTTGACCCCAGGGCTTTGCATGTACATTTGTCCAGTGAGCTGAGGTGTGTTTGTGTTGTGTGTATGTGTGTGTGTGTATATGTGTGAGTGTTTGCTCACCACCAGTCTTGTATCTGTGGGGCCATTACAGAGATTAGGCAGCGCTACAATAACGGATGCCCCCGTTTGTCAGCTCATATTCTCTGTCAAGACAACAAGCTAAAAGAGAAAGAGTGAGTATGATGAGCACGGTGATAGGAAAAGGGGGAGGGACGGTGGGAGGAGAGGAGGAGAGACATGGAGGCATGTTCACAGGAGGAAAGAGGAGGAGGAGGAGAAAACAGAGGCTTCAACAAAGTGGAGGGGAAGTCTTGAAACAAAAACGGTCGCTTGAGAATAGAGACGGCCTGAGATCTACTGCCTCATAAGCCTCATCCACTCAAAAGGAGCACCTGTGAGGGATAACTGCAGCCCTGAATAGGACATCATATTCAACAATGGCTCAGACTGTTGTCATCCAGTGCTGCCTATCCCTCCTCCATCTCCTCTCCCTCCCACCAGGCCCAATTTGGCCCCTGCCACACTGTCTGGGTCTACCATGCGTGGTGTCAGGTGCCTTGTGGCGATAGGCAAAACGCTTTGCATGGCTGCCATGTTTCGAGGGTTTTTCAGCCATATGAGCACAAAACACAGGCAGACACGCACACACACATGCTTACACACAATGCAAAAACACACAGACACATACAAATAGACATCCCCTCTCCAACCCCCTCCTCTTTGGACGTCTGATTAACGAATGAAGGGCCCCGGCCCATCCTGCTGCACTTGCAGCAACGTCGCCCTGAATCACATGGCTCCTCGGAACCAACTGACTCACCCGCTCATTGCTTCCGACAAGGCGGGACTGGGAGGGACGACGAAGTGTGATGTCATAGCGAAGCAGGGAAGTTGTGGGGGTCCACGGACGGGTGGGAGAGGGGGAGATGCGTCCTTACAGTGCCACCGCCGGCACTCTCATCTCCTCAGCACCACTTCTCTTTTTCCATGTCCTCTGCCCTCTGTTTACCACCTCACACACTGATGAACCCCCTCCCACAACACGCACACATGAGCACTGCAACTGACTTGTCTTGGTCTATTGTTTATCTCACATCCCCACCCTTTCCCCCCTTTTGTGAACCTGCTCAAAAAACAAGCCCTCTTATGCCACGTCACATCTAACGCCTCGACTATGCCTCTGTCAGCAAATTTTAATGAAAAGAAAAAATCTCCAACATTTTATAAACCCCTTGGTCCCCCACTATAAGCATAATCAAACTTGAAGTATGTTCATTTTCCTTCAAGGCCCCTGTTGTAAGTACAATCTGTGTGTGTGAGATAGAGTGCTACAATGTGCATCAGACACATGAGCTTGCACATGGAGAGAACTTAATTAGAGAAAGCAGCGCTGTCAGATGCATTAGGCTGAGGTACGCACTTAAGGGCATATGGTTTTAGTAGTATACCATCGGGTTGGAGAAAAGCACACAAACATACCTCAAAGCTCCGAGCCATGCTAATGAAATCACTCCCTTTCTATCCCACTGAGAGCAAACACAAATGTTTACAGACATCACACAGTCTGTCCGTACTCCTGCAGCACACTGGGCTGTCGTGAGAGTGGTAGAAGCACTAACTGTGCTGCAGCGGGTTTGTCTCAATAAAGACACTGTCAACAAGCGATGAAAGGTGAGAACAGGCAGCAAGATGTCACTCTATTATAGCTCTATTTTAACGGACAATTTATTTTATTTTGTCATTTTAACCTGTACTTCAATGTCCTTTAAAATTGTCTTTTAACAGCTTGCATGCATTATAATTTAGCATTTTATAACACTTTAAAATCAACAATGCAGCTATAAATTGACAGATTAAATAATGTTTATCTGTAGTGCTCCTACTACCTGTTTGAAAAATTGCCTTTGTGAGAAGCACACAGAAATGACGCAGATTAAAATGCATCTTTTATTTTTTACACTCTGTGTGTGTGAGGTGACTCCCCACTCTGCTGGTAGAGCAGATCACTCAGATGCAACCGGAATGCATTTGTTGTATATTCTAAGCAAACGTAACTGTCTTTCCATGTGCTGCATTTAAAACTTGAATTGGTAACTTTAAATATTGTTTTATAATTACAGAAGTCTTTCAGAAAGGCTCATTTTGTTTTTGTTTTTTACACCATGATACAGATGGCAAACCTTTTAACACTGCCCAGGGCATATTCAGGCATTGATCTGTTTTCTGTGTTGCGTTCACAAATTAATGCATTTGCATGATTCTAACTCTATTGACAAAAAAATTATAATCTTCATGTTTTTGTTTTACCAGTTTGTTTGGGGTTTTTTTTGCTGTGTGTTAAACACAATTAACTGAGTTTCTAAACCAATTTCCTTTAGCAAAGCATCAAGTTATATTTATCTGATATTGCACTAGAATGCAAATGCTATAAGTGAAATTAATTGTATATTAACTGAAAATAAATTGAAATGATATAATTTGCACCTCTCTGCCATCAAGTTAAATGAGCACTCAACACATGCTTCAGCATCAACACTCTTGGTACTAAGCATGCTTTACCACTTTTTACATCTTCAAATTTAGGTTTACAGTAAAGAAAATATGAAACACATTAACAAAATGTAATAATGCACTAATCTACAAAATTGTCCTCATCATAAGGGCAGATAATTGACGATTTTATGTACACTCCATTCACTGCTGGAAGGTTTAAGGACCAGAAAGTATGTGACCTGCAAAATCACAAATCTGTCTCAATGTATAGATAGCCAGCATGCCAAAGGACACGCTGCCACCAAGCACACTGACGGCAATTAAGATAATAATGTGACACAATAAAACATATATCTGAGCAGCTCGACATCACAGGCCTATAGGGAGAAAAAAGTGACCACCCAGCCACCCGTACACAAAAGCCACCATCTCATTTATGACAATTAGGCTGTACAGAGACTGATGGAGTGCAGGGCCCGAGTCCGCACATCATTGGCAGCATTTGTCACATTTCATCCCTGCTGCCCTGACTGTCTCGTGGGGCCTCAGACGAGGCATGTGTCATCAGAGGGCCAATTTAAGATGCCATGGGTGGCCTGTTGTTGTGACATGTTTCTAAATTGTTGGAGAGAGACTGCGGTAGATCACTTAGTGAGTCTCTGACTTGCGCAAACAGACTGGCTCTAATGTAAATGTGATCTAATGCATTCTTAAACAGTTTGTGTTTAGTATGAACACAAACATTAACGCACAGATGAATGAAAAGCACCTGTGAGATTTAAAGCAATGATATCTTAAGGCTTAGCTCAGGATTGCAAAAAGTGGATGCTGTTAATCACAAAATTATCCAACTTTGCAAAGTGGTTGTGATGGGAAAAGCATATAATCCGTGCAAAGGCAGCGTAATTTAATTCAGTACAACTTCACTGGAAATTAATAGCTCATCTCTACTGTAAATTGTAGGCTACAGATACACTTAAATTCTGTTTTGTTAAGTAATGTGCTTTTATTTAAACCAAGAAAAATCCCAAACTGAAATATATTGATGAACTACAAAGATTAACACTAAAATCAGTGTTGCACCCTGCAGACAAACATGAACAAAGGTCGATCAAGTGTCATTTTGCAGGTAAAGGTGCCTGCTGACAGAAATATAAAAACAATCAAAGACAAAGGAACCACAGCCAGGAATGCACTTCAAACATAAACGGCACATTTTATATGTATATATTTACACGCCCTCCTCTAAATGCATCCACGACCCAACCTGCAAACGAAAACGGGCCCAGTAACGCTCACTGAATTAAGCCTAGCAAAGAGACAGGGGCAGAAATCGTGTTAATAGCTGTCCAGGGTATAAGAGCCCGCCAAGGAAAGCCTGCAATCACCCAAATACCCAGAGACAGGTCGTGGGTGCCCCGGGCGGCTCTTGCGCCCTTCCCCTCAGCGCCACCGACCCCACTGCGTGCCAAACGGGCCCCACCAGCCTCACTGAGCTCATTAAGACCCATCTCTTCATGTCAGAGGCTTCTCGTGCAAGAAAAGAAAGTTGCCAACTCATTTTTTAGGCGGGTCACTTAGAGGGTGAGAAGTGGAAATCATTTTCGCAGCGTGAGATCTGATTTTCAGATATTGCAGTGGCAGCAATTTACGGATAATTTCCATTTACGGTTAATTTTACGCATTTTTTGCGTAAAGTGGATACGATTTGGGTGTTTCCTAAACTACAACAAATCTTTTCCATAGTATAATGACAAGCAAAAGGAAAGTGTGAGTGAAAAGTCTATTTAAAGAAGATATATTTTCGTCTGCAATGCTTTCTATCTTTTAAGTGCATATTAAAAAGGTGCATATAAAGCTGTCAAGCTGTTGTGGAAATGAAGCAAACCGGGTCCGAGCATAGATATGTGTTTTAATTATAAAGACATATAAACAATATATGAAATCCATGTTTGCAACACAACCAAAAACGCTCCTTTCAGTTCATAGGCTGTTAATTATATAACCATTAGTATAACCGGGCTTGAAGCAAGTGATTTTCTTTTTTCAACGTTGTACAATACAATCATGTGAAATGTGCAATCACTTAAAATAAAAAAACGAACAAACTCGTCAACACATCGTATCAGAAAATATATCAGCCAACATCACATCAGATTTTTTTTTTTATCCCCCACATAGCATCATACAAGTCAGTCAATGGAAGTCTTCTCATGAATTCCTGTTTCAAATCTAAAAATCCAGATTAGGTCGCATTTCTTGGCATTTCTACTTGTTGTGTTGTTGTTGTTGTTGAATGTTGCATAGATTACAAATGAGAGCTGGAAAAAGAAAATTTTACCCAGAATTTGGCCTGTAGTGTCTGCAACTACGAGCGACAGAAAGTAACAAGGGGGAACAGGAAGGCCTAACAGTTCATTTTCTATGTAGCGTTTGTTAAGTCTGGATGAAACATCGCAAGTATAATTACTTAACCATATCTTAAGATTATGCATTAGACTAAAAATCGTTTTATTTTTCCACAGAATGATTTTTTAAAAATAACTAGAGTGGGAGAAAGAGAGAGAGAGAGCGCGCGAGAGCAAGAGAGAGAGACATGGGTGCAGTAAAGGTAAAAGTTCTGGAAAGAGAGTTAAAACCAAATCAAGGCTTGTCGTTACAGTGTTTGAAGAGACTCGACGGTGCCCCGGAATAAGTAGTGCACTTTTCGGCACAGGTGGCGAGTGCGGAGCCCGAGAAGGGGTAGACGGCAGCCTGTCCAAAGGGCGCCAGGGCGGTGGGGATCGGTGAGGTTATGGTCTGTCCCTGGTTCAGATACGCCACCAGCCGCCTCATCTCCTCCAGAGCCTGAGCCTGCATGAGGATGTAGTTCTTGGCCAGGAGGAGGGTGGCTATTTTGGAGAGTTTTCTCACCGAGGGGCTGTGGGCGTAGGGAATAACGGCGCGCAGGCCGTCCAGCGCGTCGTTCAGGTCGTGCATCCTCCTCCTCTCCCGGGCGTTGATGCTGAGCCGCAGGGACCGCTGCTCCTTGGACTTCTTGGCCAGGGGCCCCCCGGGCTTGTCGTCCCCGAAAGACGAGCCCCTCTTCCGGGAGTCCAGCGAGTCGAAGCCGTCCTCGTCGTCGCTCGTGTGCTCCCCGCCGCTCTCGTTGGACTTCGCGGTCTGCCCGGAGAGGAAGTCGGTGGCCGGCGTGAGCGGGAACCGGCCGGGACTTCCAGCACCATGGCCAGCGCCAAACCCGAAGGCTGACTGGCCGTAGCGCTGCGTCAGGTCGAGGAGCGCGTCATTGCTGATGGACTTGAGCAGGTTCTCTTCGCTGGCGTTCATTTTCTCTCTTCCAGAGCAGATTCGGAACCAGGAAAAGTCTACTCTTCTTCTCCTGCTTTTTGTTTTTTTGTTCTCCTTTTCTTGTCTTTTGTTTTGAAAGCTCGTACTCACGTCTTTCCAAGAGTTGCCGTTTTCTAGGAGTTCCTCTCTTCTTCCCTTTCCTCTGTCAGCGCAGTGACTCTTCAAGAAGGAGGCTGTGAGTCTGAAGCTGAGCCTCTACATGCGTTCACCTCCTCTGTGCACTGCGCTCCCCCCTTGTTGCGCGCATAGCCCACGTTCAGCAACACTTCTCTAATTGTGCTCGGCGAGACCGGAGCTGCTCGTGTGTCCCCCCGTTTTTTTTTTCTCTTCTTCTCTTTTCTCTTTTCCTACAGTCGCCTTTCCTCCTCTCTCTCGTGTCTTCCTTGCCCTCCCTCGCCTTGGGCAGATTGTGACTGGCGTTCTGCCCTGCTCGCAAGTTAGTAGGAGCACGCGGCCCGCCGGGATTATCTGCCCGTCCAATCAGGGGGGCGTTTTAATTAACTCGCAGAAGAGCGCAGGTCTGCTCCCAGTTTCAATCATCAAGTGAGAACTGCAACGCAAACTGACACGCAGCCCAGTTGTGTCTGTTACTGCCCCGTCCACTATATAATATACATAGATATATATATAGAGAGAGAGAGAAAGAGGGAACCATCATGTATAGATTGTCTAACCAGGACGCAGAGGTCACCTGCTTTTTGGGAGATTGCGCACAAAAAACACAAGCAGCCTTCTCACCTGTGTGGAGATCACAAAGTGAGCGATGAGGTTGAGGTGCAGAAACACTCTGACAGGACATGTGGATGTGGTGAGGTCTCGGGATGTGACGTCCAGATTCCATTTTTTTGTTGCGACCTAACGTTTTTGTGGAGTAGATAATTAGACCTGATGACAGGACAGACAGAAACCTTGATTTTTAGGTGACAGCTTGCAGCTTGATTCGGACAGATCCCGCTAAGAGTAAACTTCTACAGAAACTCCTCACATTTTGTGCAAGCAGGGTCAGCTGCAAAATTCTCAGGTTCACCTCAGAAGTTGCATCTTACACTGGTCGGGCAGCGATTTGGCAAAAGACGAGCAAACAGTGCATCATGGAAACTACATTTTAGGAAAACATTAAAGTATTTGAAAGCTGTCATGATTAAAGGTGCCACCTTAAAGAAAAATAAAGGCAACTGATTCCATCCCTGTGAACTCAAAACCCTCACAGCAGCATCAAAGGTCAATAGTAGTTCTTAATATTACCCCATAAATATAACACGAGTCATAAAATCAGTCTTGTGTTGCATGTGAAACATCTCCTAAGGTTAAGAAACAGGTGTCCTGACTACCACTAGTGAAGCAACTTAATAGTGAAGACAAGGATGCCACGGTGTGTCCAGTGTGGAGCATTACACCAGCAAGAGGTCTCCTGTGATAAACCACAGCTCCACGTTCAGTCCAACTCTCTGCATGACTCTGTTTGTGTGATGGTGCCACCCTGTGGAGGAAGCTAGAAATGCTACACATCAGTGAATAGCAGCTTGGTGAGGGTCTTAAGTGATTTGGGGTTTGTTTGTTGTTTTTTTTTTTGAGATTTTGAGAGGTTTTGATTCCATTCGGTTGTTATTCTTGAGGTCATATGAAGTGTTTGGAGGATTTCTGAAGCCGACCTCTGCCTCCGCACAAAAAACCATCAGTGTGTTTTACTTTTTGTCACTTCACTTGGATGTTTGACCTTTGCTGTGCAGAATGATGCAGAGTTTGATGCTAGAGGGGCTGTTTTCACCTTCATCTGCTGAAGGGGAAAAGCTTTTCTCTTCTCACCTTAAATCTGAGTGCAAAGTGTGCCGTTCTAATCATATGCAAATGTAATCGCCGTCATGCGTTTGACAGATGGTGTTATTATGTTCCTGTTAATATTATTATTATGTTGCCTTATACTGCCTTGAAAAGACTCTAATAAAACTGTGATTACAGACTTCTATTAAAACTGACACATACTATTAATTGGCATTTGGTGTATAATGACTTAACTATTTAGCTGTGGATTAAGCTGTTATTCTGATTTAATGCAGCTGTGGTCAAATATTTTCAATAGTGGTTGATTTTTGTTGTATTTTGATGCATTTAATACAATTTATGTTTGTGTGACGAAAACACCGTGGAAAAACATTAAGTAACTGGAGTAAATATCCAAGAACATACAATAGAAGATGAACGGGCTCATTTAGGAGTGATCCGTAACAACTGGTCAAAAGATATAGGTGACAACAAAGGTGTGAATTCATGAATAAAGCAGCTGATCGAAACAGCCAATATGACATTAAAACACGCACAAACAAAGCTAACCAACATACAAAATTCCAAAGACATGGATTTGTGAACAATATGCAAGAAATTTGGAATTCAGCGAAATGTTCATGCAAAAATATAAACATAGATACACTTAGGTATAGATTGTGGTCTGATGTAGTTACGCAGAGAACAGCAACAAAAAGCAACAGATTGTTCTAATGTTGATTTTTTTTTATAGTAAGAGAAGCACCAGGAATATTTATAATATTTCTGTCACTCAGTAAGTTCTCATGGTGTGACAGTGATCTACTAATATCAGGACCCTAAAAATGGGGAAGTTAAATGGAGTTCAACCATTATTCATTTAATTTATTTATCTTTATCTGTATCTTTCCTGCTGTGACAAACCAAAATGTAAAAGAAAAAGGTACAACTTCACAGAACACGAGGGTTTTTCACATATTGAAAAGATAAAGGTTGTAGCTACAATACACAGATTCTCATTTTTGAGTTCAAAAAGTGAGATCAGGCAAAACTGTACAATCCCTCTGCTGCACAAACGTTAATGTTCTGTTCTGATCATGCAGAGTCTGCCTAATGTAGATGTTAAAGAAGAGGAAGAAGAATTGAAAACACTACATGCTGCTGCATTACATTTTATAAAGCAGCTATTTTATTATTGATTGGTGATTTAAAAAAAAACAACAGAACTCATGTCATGAGTTTTGTCTGTCAGTGTAGCTACAAATACAACACACTCCACTGCAGCAGCATCTTTCTGCACCATGTGATGGTTTTATTTTCTGATACTCAAAGGTGAATGTATGATACTTTAGCCAGCAGATGGCAGAAAAGTCCAAGAATTGAGAGAATACTTGGATCACATTAAAATGGACATCACAATGTTTGTGGTAAGCATAATTTAGTATTTTTTTGGTGTCACTTTTGGTGATTGGGGTCAGCTAATTCTATTCATTTGATATATAATCATGTTAATCCAGCTGTGCAACAGTCTAAAAATCTTTTCGTAAACAAGATATATACAAACTAAAAGCTTCACTATGTGCACCTTTTTAAAACAATCAATATTACTAACTTTTAAACTACCCTCTAGGGTAAGAAATGTGCCAAGTGCATGCAGTAAAGGTACAGTTGTGCTTCTCAGTCCACTGAGATCACATCCCCTAGTGTTCAGCTCACAGCACTACATGGAGTCGTCACCTTTTTTTTTTTTCCCCTGGCAGGACTGGGCGCTAAAAGCTTCTGATTCACAGAATGGAAGAAATGCAAAAGTGTCAACACACCAACTAATAATACATGATGCTTTTAAATCCTATGCTGCGGCTCCGTGTCGCCATGGCAACTGCAGCCTCAGCTGCCATGCAATGGTGGCATACAACATTCAGCTGTGACTGTGTGCTGAGAGGAGGCCCTCACATTGCAGTGAGAGGAGAGGGCCACCACGGGGCAGGAAAGTATTTTCTATTTGCTGTGATTTCGGCTGCAGTCGCATTTGACGGGAACAATGCATGTGTGCATGCGGACATGTGCGTGTTCATGCGTGCATGTGTGCAGATAAGCAGCTGCAAGCATCCAGAATGTGCATATACACTGGCACCCTTCCACCTGCTATTTTTGCTCCTTGTATCGTGGATGCAGTGGAATGAGAGTATTATCTGAGAATATTTGTTAGGGTTATCTGAGGCTGATATTCAAAGTTACACCAGGTCTTCATTACTGCTAACATGTTGTATATGAAGCCCCAGCAGGATCCACACGAGAGTTTTTCTCTTCAGGCTGTCTTTTATATCCTAATTTTCAGCACTACTCTTTCTGTCTGACTCACCCCCCCTTTCTCTCTCTCTCTCTCTCTCTCTCCCACACACACACACACACACACACACACACACACACACACACACACACACACACACACACACACACACACACACACACACACACACACACACACACACACACACACACACACACACACACACACACACACACACACACACACACACATCAAAGTGCTGCTCTGAGTAAAGATGGAACAGGCTCCTTTGATCTCTCCCTGCCGACTCTGATTAATGTGTGGATTTACAGTGCAGACCTACAGGGACCTGGCAGCCAAGACAACCCTCTGCTGCACTGGAATCTAGTTTTCATTGCAAATAATTACAACCCCTTTATTTTATTCACTGCTCCAATCATGATGCTTTCAGTAAAAGCCACTCATGAAACAAACCCAAGCCTCTCTCAACCTTAAGCACCCAAATCTCCAAAACCTCACCGCTGTCACAAATCACAGGACACTATACATGCCATACCTGCCCAATCAGAGAGATTACACTAAGTTTCTGTTTTGCAAAGCCTTTGCCTTCGAATCAAAACACTTAGTTACATCTCAGAATAGATGAGAAGTTAGTGAGCTCGAGATAGCTGTGATCAGTGCGGTACATGTTTAATTCAGCCGCTCTTGGCAGTCATTTGAAATGGTGGGTACAGTGTTGGTGTTTGGTGCGAGGCTTGCTGACAAAAAAACGGAGCGAATGTTGGAGAAATTTAGCATCGAGCATCAAAGGAAGTGTTTGCAGAGCACACATTGCACATTGTACTTTGTGCGTTGCCCATTGCACCCACGTTTCATCACAAGCCAAGCCCAAATAAGTAAACAAAGTGCCCACTCTTGACTTTGTCTTCGTTCTTTTTACCCCCATAATTCTGTCCTCCATGTCTCCCCTTACTCCCACCACATCTCTCTCTCTCTCTCCATTTTTTTGTCTCCCTTCACTGCAGTGCAATGCAGATATTTCACAGGGTGGAGGTATGGTAGAGATAGGCGGGGTCCCATGAATAATTGTTGAAGATATTTTTACTCTGACCCACTTTGGAGTCCCTTTCGCCCCCCTTAAAGGTGCCGCAGCCTTATTCTGTATTAAGTCAACATAGGATGTTTAAATTAGTGCCACAAAAGAAAAAAGTAAAAAAAAAAAAATGGAGCAAATTCACAAGTGAGTTGTGTGGTCTCAGCTCTGAAATGCGTCTCCTGGGCTTTCCAAGGACCTGTGTCCAATATCACCACAACGACCCCTCACCATCTTTACTGACAGATACCTCAGACTTCCTGAAAAACATAAAGTGACCTTCCAGTCTTGCAATACTTGACTCCACAAACAGTGAATTGTTTAAAGTAGAGCTGTTCACTGAATATATGGATGCGTCTTTAGCAGTGAAACCTCAAAATTACCTGACAATAAGGGCGTAAAGGAGTATTATATTGTCTTGGTTACATAAAACTGACAGCTGATAAATGCTTTGATGCTACATGTGATTTTTTTTTCACCTTACAGTAGCAAAATATTTTCAAAAAAAAAAAAAACAACGTGGAAAACATACATTAATACTAACAGGTGCTCACAGTCGTCTATCAACCAAACAGGAGGAGCAAGTCTCGCCACAGTCTGCAGGCAGCCAGGAATAGTATCCTCAGGCACCAAATCTACTGTCTGTCCATGAACAAGCCCAAAAAGCTTCCAAGCGGTCTTTTCAGTGCTCTTTGGCCTGAGATTGGCATGTGGGCAAGCACTGAGCATCGTGAGTTCATACGAGAGCTGGTAGCAGCTGAGTTAAGTCAGGCTGAGTTGTGTAAACAGGTTTTTTAGAGCTGAATGATCTCATCAGCGAGCGCATACAGCGACGGTAAACCTCGAGGGGGAAAACGTGATTCAGTCAGTGACCACCTGCACTGCTTAAAACAAGCTTAACTCTGTATGTCACACAATACTCGATTGAGTTGGTAATAATGCTTAAGGTTGTAATGCTTCTGTTTTGACGCTAGCGGTTAGTAAAAGCCAAACTAGAAAGAGCTTTTGTTAGTGTCTTTGGAGGGCGTGCATATAGCTTTCTTAACAAAGAATCAGTGCAAAAGATTTGTTTGTTGCTGCATTTTAGGTGATAGTTAAACAGTTTCTGAGTGCCTGTCAGTGCTCATAAACATTTTTGCATACTTTTATTGTCTCCAATTTATTTTCTGTTTGTGCTGCTGTCATAAAGATTTGTAAGATAGATGTTTGTTTATTTACTGGAGAAAATGACACAGGAGTAAAATCAAGATAATATCACACCAAGTAAAACACTAAGTTACATAAATTATTAGCTTCACTGACATATTAATATCTATACTGAAACATAGCTGAAACCAAGAAAGTTGAATGTTTGATTTGGATTAACATGATGCATATGAAGGGAATATGACACCCAAATGTTCTGGCATAAAACGGACTGAGCCGACAGAAGACAGTGAGAATCAGAGCAGAGCACTGCGGCAGCATAAAAAGAAAACACAACTGCTTACTAATGGTTTTGCTGGCTTTAGCAGACGACATCACATCAACCCAATCTTGGCTTCTCACTGTTGGCTCCCTGTTTGGTTTTGAATTGACTTTACTGATCACTTTTAAGGCTGCCTGGGTCTGACTCCAAGCTACATAGCAGAATTATTGACCCTGAGATCCTCAACTGAGGCCCCTCTGGCTGTTCTACAGTTGAGACTTAAATCTAAAGGTGACCATGTTTTTGCCATCGAGGCCCCTCGGTTTTGGAACAGCCTGGCTGAGAGGATAAGGCTCACAGAATTAGAGACTTCTTGTAAATCAGGTCTTGAAATCCATTTTTATAGACATGCTTTAATGTTGTGTCATTTTTACTGGTTAATAAGCGTTTCATTGCTTCTATTATTTCATTTGCATTCATTTATGTTGAGATATTGCATTTTGTATTGTTGCATCTGTCAACCTGCTGTTTAGCTTAATTTTAAATACATCATTATTATTGTTGGTGTTTATGTATTTTCTCGAGTGCCTTTGAAATGTGATGCAAGAAATGAATCGGCAGTTAAATAAGTGACTACAAACCTTTCTGTGTAACAAACAAAACAAAGCTTGCAGAAAGAGCCACGGTAACAGAAAGAGTTGTGGTGTGATGACTGTTGAAGACAGGCAAGCAAGAAGGCATTAATCTAAACAATTTTGAAAGCTTTTTGTATACTGGATAAAATGGTTTGATCCAGTAACCGAATGAATTGCAAATTGAAATAAAATTGCACATAAACAGAGCCTTAACATTATGGGATTAAGAATGATCCATTATTGGTTACATAATAATGTGTGAACCGATTAGACAAACAAGTCACTGCAGAAATGATCTCAGTGAGAACCGATACACATGATATGCAGGGGTGACTTGGCCTTTTCTTTTTTTTTTTAAAAAAAAAGTTCAGTCTCTGATAAGGACATTTGTGAAATAATGGTTTCCAACATCATTCAGGCATCCTGATTCTTTTCCATGGAAGCCAAGTTCCTCTGACTGATACAGGCACCTTGTGTTAGTCAACAAGCTGAAGCCTCACCATGACAGACACGCACCACAAACTGGATTTGGATTTGAAACCATTAAAGATTTTCAGGTGAAAAAAGAATGCCTTTGTTGTGGGAGAGTGGAAAAAACAAAAATCATTGAGTCAATATCCAATATCTGTTTGCAAAGCCAATGAAAACATCTGCATACAGAAAAGTGTCTGGTTTTAGCTGTTAGCATTCACTGTTCCGGCTGCAGGTTAATGATAGATTTGTTGCATATTGGTTTGATAACATATGTTCAATTTTAGCACATGTAATACTGTATAAAAGATATTCCTATAATGATTCGTAAAAAGCTAAACAATACTTCAAAATCACTGAAAATATTTTTCAACACTTGGGAAAACATTACTCAATACCACTCGCAAATAAAAGTTTATATAAGGAGAAAAACTGAAAGCAGAAGCCAGAGGGATGTAGTACAAACCAAGGTCAACATAGCCATACTTTCTTTAGCTGTCTCAACAAAACCTAAAACCCAAATCAACTATAATCAGTATCACAACAATTATTAACTTTCTCCCAGATTTTTTCATCATTCTCTCTGAGCGCTGTCTTAAAAGGGGTATTTGTCTTGTCTAATTGTCATTAGACCCTGTTTCTGTCAAAATCACGTCTCAAATAAGAGGAGCAGGTTGTTATAATCAAGATCTATGAGAATTTTCTTTTTTTTTTCTTTACAAGAAAAAAACGCCATCTTTGCAAATGCTGCAAGAGAGAAATACTGGTAAGAAATTGTTAATGATGTTAATTAATATATTTATTTTACCACTCAGCTCACTATCAGTGCAGCCACTTATTTAAAACATGTTAGCTGCACATTAGAGCTCTGAAACTTTAAACCTCATACATTTAAACATGATACTGAAGAAGTGCATTAAGGTCTGACACTGGCCCATCATGAAGAGTATGTGGAAAGCATTTTAGCTTTGGACAAATCAAAGCGAAATAAATGCTACAGATTGAATAATTTATAGACTAACACCAAAAGACAAATCAATGTTTTAATCTGTGTTTTACTAGCAGCAAATAAACATTTATTCATTTTCTGCATCACTATCTGGATGCAAGTGATTTCCAATGACAACACGATGTGTATAGTTTGCGCTACTGTAACTGCACCGTTTGGTTCAGTGGTATTAGAAACATACAACAGATGAAGATTTAATGTTTTCCCTCAGCTGAAAATCTCTATTGCTCATAGAGAATGTCGTCAGAAAAAGGACTAACAAAAGGATTACAGCTAATTTAAATCCCAAAGTGCGAACATTACCTCCTCTGGAGCAGGTTAGGTGTGCAGCACGAGTTACCATGGTGATCTAGCAGGTTAAAAGAGAGCCACCTTTCTGACATTGAAAATTGTGGCTTTAGGCTCAACATACCTCACTAACCCATTAATCTCACTTTATAGTACAAACCACAGGGGGTCTAAAGTTTAGAACATCTTTACTGGGACTCCTAAAGGGCTCTAATTAACATGCTTTATTTTGTTGTGGACAAAAACTGAAAAGAAAAACAGCTTTAAAGAGAGTTATGAACAGCACGTTGTTGATTTCTTGTCATGACAGCGATGTAGTTAGACAGAGACAGTGGCGACTCCAGTAAGTCATTGCATATGGAGCGAAATTGTTCCACCACATAACTTCCCATAAAACTAATGTAGTAGCATTTTTTATGTACTGGCTGACCACTGCTGACTGTGTGAGCTGCTACTCTTATCTGATAGACTGCACTGACTGGGCATGACAGTGTTGTGTTGTGTAACTTTAGTTACCTCGCTGGTCAGAGCGGTCCTTCGAAGCTCCTCAAACCGGTCATATGAGCAGGTTAGATGACCTCTGACACCCTGCTGCATCTGTCCCGCTTGGTTAGTGCCTGGTAATAAGCAACATAATTTGTTATTATATTTTCAAATAAAATGAAGATTAAGTGGCCACAAATTAAAATTGGTCAGAAGCAGGCAAGAGGCAGTCATAGGTGAATGAACATGAGGACATGGACAAACATCGTACAGAGAGTAAAACTTGCCACCAGCCAAACAAAAAAGTTAAAAAGCAACACTTTGTTGTCCTTAATTAAAAAGACACATGGTAAAGTTCCATCTGTGCCTTTACTTCTGTCATATTGGCACCAAAACAGACTGATGGTCAAATTTAATGTGCCGAATTGATTTTCGTCATGTCTAAATTGGATTTTATTTATTTATTTTTTTTAACTGATTGTTTTACAAATTAAATCTTAATGCGTTTTGTTTTCAGCTGGCCTCTGCAGATGCATAGTTTTGCGTTAACAGGAAATCCTGTTAATTGCAAAAGGTAACCCCACTTGAGATATCAGCTTAAACTTCTCTCGTTTACCTTCAAGCTCTTTTTTTAGCTTTAACATTTTTATTGAAGTTATACATTGTAATACTGCAGGCTGCATATCCATTCCCAACAACCACGTGCAATAAGTCGTTTTAGAGTTATCTCTTTCTCTCATTGCCTTTGCTCGTCCTTTAATGTGTTACATGGGTCCAGCCTCATATAATTTTCAAGACTGATTCTTCAAATTCAAAAGACTCTGGGGGAAAAAAACAGTTTAACTAGGCATTTCCTGGAGAAATTGTAAGTGTGATTGCAGCTTGCAGTTGCTAGAGCTAGAACAGTTTAAACTACAAACTTTCAATAAGACAACAGTCCCTCTATCAACTGCTATGCAGTCACACTAATGAATGAAGATTAAAAAGAGTACCTGTGACATAGAAACACTAAAAGTAAGCTAAATCTTAAGGCTAACACCTAAAAAGGAAAAAAAAACTCAACCCCTTTCCTTCAGATGTTCATTTAAAACCACTTCTACATTAGGATGGAGACCTCTTTCTCTTTCACTCTTTTGCTGTGATCATTCTATTTTCTTTCTAATCTTACCAACATGCTTTACCTCAGCTATCCTGTTTACGTGGATATCTTCAGGTGTTAATCATTGTGATTTCCTTCACGAATTAATATTTGCTACTGCATGGTATTAACTTTGTGTCTTCTCTCTCTCATAGTTTGTGCTTTGTCCTCTCTGCCGTCTCCCTCCCTGTAGGTCTCTGCAGGTATTTCTGTCTCTGAAGATACTCAGTTCAGATCTGCAGCTACAGGCTCCATCAATACGTCCAATGTTCTATTATCCGCTCTCTGTTTACCTCTGCTACTTTTTCTCCCTCCGCCTGTACCCCTCATCCCAACCGGTCAATGCAGATGGCTGCCCTCCTTGAACCTGGTTGGAAGTTGTTCCTCTCCACCGTTGCAAAGCTCATAAAAAATCCTTGAGAATCCTCAGATCCCTCTGGTTTTCCATGAGTATTTTTATCGGGCCTTAACTTTAGTTTTAAACTTGTCAGGTTAAGCTCCATAATTAATATTACTGTAGGGTTTTAGCCTTAATATTTAAATTAGCCAGGTTAATCTCTATAATTAATAATACTGTGGGGTGTGCTGGTTAATATTTAATGTAGTCAGGTAAATTAGTATTTTATATAATTTGGAAGGCTTTAACTGTAATATTTAAATACTTCAGGTAAATTTACATAATAAATAACACAGTAGGGTCTGAACTTTAAATTTGTAACACCAATCATATTTCTCTACTTGAAACCATTTTGGCTCAATGGCTGCTGTTTGAAATATCCTATATAAATAACAGGGATGAGATTTTACCTGACTTGATAAAGAGCTTTGACAAGATCATCGGGCATATTTAGCACTGCAAGATGTTGTAGGTTTAGGTGGAAGTATAAAACATGGCTCTACTTTGTCTGCTATTCTTGTGCAATCTGCTCGCCAGGTCTAACAATGTGTCCGCCTAATTTTTGTGGAAGACTCTGGTGACATGCAATACACTGGCAGGTACGTAGTTAGACAAGAAGACATGGCATCTAATCACCTCGACTGCAGTGACTTTCTGGTGGCCTGTGACTGCCACAGATAACATATGTTTTTCTTTTTTTACTGTCAGAGTACTTGTTTTTCTTGTTTGCTGACATAGGCTTTCAATAAATACAGGGTGTCCATAAAGTCTCTTTACAAGTTTAAGAATTTATTACAAAGGCAGTTGATAAGATATCTTAACCAGATTTGTTGTATTGTGATCAGTGTTTATTAAAGTTTGTAATCACATTGAAATTGTGTGTTTCATGTATCCTGTTGGTGAAAGAGGTACTGTTAAATGAAACCCTAAAAAATGGCAACTCTTCAGACGGTGGATTGGAAGGGATGGGCCAGTTCCTTGGCTGCCACATTCACCAGATATCACTCCCTTGGATTTCCTTCTATGGGGTTATGTTAAAGATATCGTGTATCGAACAAAGATACGGGACATTACTGACTCGAAGCAAAAGATTTCTGATGCCATTGCCACCACTGATGAGGCTATGCTACAGCGAACATGGCAAGAAATCGAGTACCTTCTTGATATGCTTCGTGCAACTAATGGTGCATATGGAGGTGTATTAAATGAGGTAGGAAAAACTTTGACAACCACCGATTACTATAAAACAAATCTGGTTAAGTTATCTTATCAACTGTCTTTGTAATAAATTCTTAAAATTGAAAAGAGACTTTATGGACACCCTGTATAACAAAAAAAGCATCTGGAATACATTTAAAACTCTAGTTTTCAGGTTGATTTTACTTTTTTTTTAACAAGATACACATGATTTCTATATGTTTTATCAATGGCTAACATGATATTACCCGATTTGTTCTGTATGATCCGATAAAAAGATTTGAGGCGTGACATGGACTCTGACTAAAAGCCTTGACTCTTTGACTTGAACTTGTATTTTTCCCTTGTGAAGCATCTAAGGGTGAAAAGTGCTCAGAGGTGATATATTCCCTTTAACGCCACTCTGGTTGAACACAAACACGGCTGTTCATAACAAATGGTTTATTCATAATGCAACACTGAGCTAAACGCAATGTTGCAGTCAAATCTGTTCCAGTGAAGGAAGAAAACATTTCTTACAATTTTCTAAATAAAAAAAAAAAAACTTTTGCTGGTCAGATTTTAAGTCTTTGAATTTTGAATATTCCTGAGCTGATCACAGAGCATCTTTATCTTATTCTATTTCCTCCTTTTCAACCGTACTCTTCGTGTCTGTGATGATTTCGTGACATTTGTTTTCTGTCAGGGCTTTGAATATAGATAAAAATGTATAAAAATATTCCTTAAAAAAGACAGCCGCGAATGCAAAACTGACCTGATGTGTGTTCTGTGCAAATTTAGAGAGATCTGACAGGTCCTCACCAATTTCCACCTCACTGCTCCCGTTATCTCGCCTTGCTTATCCTCTTTTTTTCCTCAGCCCTGCTATATTTCTCTCCCTTTGTCTCTCTGCGCTATAGTTTCTCTTTCTGCCTCAATCTCTCATGAATGCATCCCTCCACCCCCACACTCTTCACCATATTTCACAATGTGAAAAGTCACCCAGAGTTTTCCTTCTAGGGTTTTTGCGGACAGGAAGTCCATATTTAATGAAGTGACTCTCTTGTTAAAATGCTTTTAAGTGCTCCTGTGCAGGGCTTTGGGCTACAGGGGAGGAGGCGGGGGCTGAGGCTTTTATTTATTCATTGGGTGGTTCAGTGCCTCTTCCCCGCTCTGGTTCTATGAAGAAGGGAGAGGATTAGAGGAATGAATCCCCCCCCTTCCCCAACACACACACACACATGCACACCCTTCCTCCCTTGCTGGCCATGTTCCCTCCCTCGGGGGACACCCCTGCGTCAGTCCACATTAACATCCATCAGAGCATGGTGCTCTAGAGGGAGACGAGCCTCCGTCCCACTGAGTCGCACATACATGCATGAGTACATGTACAAACTCACGCACGCCCACGTACACAACACGTGCGAGGCGAGCGCACACGCAGGAACACATACAGAGTGGCAGCAGGCGCGCTCTCAAACAAACACTCCTTGTACTTATGAGTCACAGACTCAAAGTGTCTCCGTCACCCTACTGCAGTTCCTGCCTTGAGCTACACTCAAATTCAGTTTTGTTTATACACTACATTCAAATTGGACTTGTTTCCAGAGAGCCCTCCAACATTTGAGTTACACAAGTGCAGCTGTCCCCTACTTGATCAGTAGGCGTATTTGAACAAGTTTGAACAAGCATCTGAAGACTGTCGGGAAAATAGACGGAGGAGACGGAAGACAGGGAAGAAGAGAAAGTTTCTCCCAGTGAAGGCTGAGATTTGTGCGTTGTGCCGATTCCTCTCCTCTTTGTGTGAAGTTTTTGGGCTGTCTGCTCCCTCGTTATCTCTCTCGCTTGCGGAATGGGAGGGGAGCCGAGACTCGGGCTGGATGAGAGAGGCATATCATTAACCAAGAGTGTTTCTACAACAAAGCGCAGACTCCATCAAATCCCACTCATTCCCACACACTGGTGTCATTCTCATGCAGTGAACTGCCATGTGAAAAAAAAAAAATGCCCTCATTTGTCGAAGACACGCATCATTTTTTTGTTGTCAGCAGGCCTAATAGAAATTCCTTTAATATTTTCCAGTCTTAAATCTGAGAATTTTGAGAAACTGGTGCTCATATCTAAAACTGGATTATATTTGTTAGGTCTGGATTGATGTATGTGTGTGTGTGTGTGTGTGTGTGTGTGTGTGTGTGTGTGTGTGTGTGTGTGTGTGTGTGTGTGTGTGTGTGTGTGTGTGTGTGTGTGTGTGTGTGTGTGTGCATACACATGGATCCTTATTGGAGGGCTTGACTGTAGTCATGCAGAGGGATGCAGATTGTTTCTAATTCACTACGCTGACCTAGATTCTGAAATCAGGCACATGAAAAGAGTGATGTTGCTCCATGTCAGCATACACTAAAACATATTACCCCATGTCTCACCCTAATGTGCTATAAGATCTCCCCTCCTTTCCATTCATCACTTCTTACCTTGAAAGATCCAACAATTGATTTGATCTGTTCACACCAACTTACACATCCGTAATTCCCCCCTTTTCTCATTTCAGAGCCTCCCTCTGCTTCTCTCTCATCTTGGAATCTAACATCAAAAAGAAATGTTAAAGTGCAAATTCATTTTCCCGGCAAGCTCAGTTCACACAAACTTATAATTGGATTCTGCCTATTAATATGAAAACTTTTCTTCATCATCATCATTGGATCTCATATTAGTCTAACCACAATAGACATGAACCGGCTTCATTCCGTGATAAATCGGAGTCAGAAAGACGGAGAGGCAGGAGAGGACAGCGAGGACGGTCGCCTCATTAGTGTGGAAAAGTGCCTTATTGAATCATGCACCAAGCTAAAACCAAGGTAGCACAGCTAACAACAAGTTAGGGATTAATCAGCAGCACGATGAAAGTGTGCACATCTGCCTGGTTAACATGCGGTCAGTGATTCCCCTCTTCCACTTGGTTACATTAACTATTCTGTTTTTCCGTTTCCCCCCCAATCAGCTGCTGTGTTCGCCCTTCGAACTTTTTTGTGGTTGATGGGAGATGTGGACTCCAGTGAGGCTCATCCTGCACACGCTTAAGAAACACTGATGCTAAACCGCAGAAGGAGGAAAAAGAAAGAGAACAGGAGAAAATCAGTGTGCAACGGTTGGGAAAGAGACAGACGGCCTGAGAGAGAGCACCAGATGCTGTGTGGGAGGGTTATTTAATTGATGATATCACACCTCTTTCCCTCTTCCTCTCCCTCTTGTTCTCCCTCTTTTCTTCCTCGAACACACACATGCACATCCGCAGACACACAGACACACACATTAGCGCTCGTGCACACTGTATTTGCCCTGTCACCTTCTTATCCTCGCATGACACACCGCCCACACTTATCTCTGCTCCATCGTGCCCACCTTGGGCTCCCCAGAGATTCGCGAGGCCTGTAGCTTGTGTGAAACAAAATTGAACGAGTACCTTCCATCCGAGCAACAAAATAATGTTGCCTTTTCCCAGATTATGATTAAAGACTAGCTGGTTATGCGCGCCTTCATAAATTCATGCAGAGGAAAACCTACAAAGGACGGAAAACATCTCAGTTTGATGTGTCTGCTGCTCTGTGCATTAAGCCATTTGAAAATGTGTAACAACATCAGTTTGGTTGGTTGTTTCAAGAATGCAAACAATGGCTCTGCAGCTACAGTTTATGCTTTCTTGGCCCTTTCTTTACTTCTTATTTCTCTACATGCAGGTAGAAACAGTTCCACGTGCTTCCTGCCAAACTAGAAAAGCCCCAGAAAATGAGTCTCATTAATTAGCTTCTCATTTGTAAATGCAAATGAGCTTAATTAAAAAATAGACTCTCCTTTTGCGGGCTTCAAAGGGAGACAGTGAGGCCTAATCAGGAGGTTTGTTCAGCTGTGGCACTAATGAGACATATTTGGCCTAACGAGGGAGCAATGCCCTAATTTGTTTATGCTAATGATATGAAACAGTGCTTGTCCTTTTGGTGTATCTGGGAAGGGATCAGTCACACACACGCCTCTGTGTGATGTACCTTCAGGGTTTCGTTCAGCGTTGGCGAGGTGGTGCAGTGGCCTCGCTGAATTGTTTCAGTAGGTTAATTGGCTTAATTAGCCTAATAGAGATCATTGGGGCGATGACTCAATGTCAAAGCATATGTGAGTTTCTATGGCATTTTGTGCAATGACAGCTAACGAAAATGTAGCTCCTTACGCTGTGGCAGAGATTTAAGGTTAACTCATCCTGTCTGATAAATATTCCTTGAGAAGTAAACAAAGCACAGCAGACCCAGGTCAAGTCTCAGTTCTACAACTTAAAGGATAATTGTGGTCTATTAGTGCCTGAGGTTTTTTTTTTCACCGTCACTATTATTTTTTTTATCAGCAACAATAACACTGGTACTCTTCACTGTTTGCTGAGTTCTGGGACTATGGCAACATCACTGACAAGAAGTCCAGCTGGGTAACAAAGAAGAGCAAAGCTGGGCAAAACAAGCTTTATACCCATTGTAACTATAATTATATAGCTGTTTAAAAAATGTCAGAGGTCAGTTTGTTGCTTTGATCCGGACTATCTCAACAACCATTTGATGGATTGTCATCAAATTTTACGATATTCTGGATTCCCAGGTGTCAAACCTACTGACAATTTCTCTGGTTGACATTTTTGAGGTACCAAAAAGGACTGCTATAAAACTGGACAAAAACTTCTGTCACATGTAGGATGAATTGCAATAACTTTGGCAAATTCTTGTACCTTTCATTTAGCATCATCAGATGCAAATTTTTATTTATCAGATACTATGGTTTATAACTGTCAGCTTGTTTGCTACCTAACCGCTGAAGTTAGTAACTAGCTGGTAAACATGGCGAAGGATTCAGCAGAAGGTGGTTGAGACCAAAAACTGCAAAAGGAAAGTTGGAGTTACATTAATTATGTGGCTAGTCACAGATAAGAAGTGAGTGATGATACTTTTAAGTCCTCTGCATGTGTTTACAAGCAACTTAGTCTTGCACTGTCAGACCATTCTCTAGTGCTGATGCAGCACTATGCAAAATGGTCTGGCATCACCTCCTTACTGTTCTGACATACCGAAGATATATATTAAGCTCTGGCTTGTCTGTACGTTTTTATACCAACAACAATCATCTTGAGTAATGCTAAGCCCCGGATGCAGCAACGGTGTCCCTTCAAAATAGTGACGGTGAATTGTTTGAGTGGAACATTTTCATGCAAGCAAGTCATTCTACTGTCATTAGACTGGCTAATTCAATGAAAAAAGAAAAACAGAGAGCTTCCTTTTTGAACCTTGGGCTAAACTTGAATTTACCAGCGTAATAGGCTGCAGCATGGAGATTGTTATTGTAGTAGTGAATGGGATTTGGAAAACACAGCGAGTGGAAGGGGAGGAGAATGTCACATGAAATGCTCAGCCTGTGGCGGCCGTAAACCTGCGATCTACATCCAGTGATTCAGACAACAAGACCCTACTAAAATGCTTGCAACATGTTGAGTTTTAAGCTTCTTTGTTGCCATGAAGTGGCCAAAAATCAAATAAGTCAACAGTATCCCAGGTTGGAGAACAGAGTTATGTAATGAAATTATTACTCAGGCTGTCCATTGTAAAGATTCATTAAAAATTCCAATTCAGTTTTAACCAACGGCACAACACGATGTTATTACCAATATTTTTGATGTTCTGTTTTAGACAATCTGAGTGGATCACAGTCTGACTTTGTACAATGCTGTCATGTTCCCACAGCTCAATGATTGCTGTGATAATTACAGTGCTATCAAAGAAATAATGGCCACAACCACAAAGACAAGCAGTGATAAGCAGGAATTATTCCTCAAGGCAGCGTACGTTAAACTTTATGTAAATGGATTCAAAATTGTCAGCGTGTTGGGCTTGATTTTCCACATCGTACCGGCATTCATATTTAGGTGTATTTATTAGTACATGTGCATTTGTGCATACCGTATGTGCATCCACATGTGTGTGAGTGACAGCGTTCTCTCCACTGATTAGTTCACCGTTGACTGAGTGTGAGGCCGAGTGAGACGGCAGCATGGCTGGCCCTCACTGATAACTAGGCACAGGCAGAGCCCTGTGCTCTGCGCTTCTATTCAAAACACACATGCATGCATGCACACACACACACACACACACACACGTTAATTAATCCAAAAACGGAAGGGAAATCAAAAAAAAAACACTGTCTCCACTTTTAATTGGACCGACTGTCGTCCAACCATAAAGAGACAACAAGCTCAATCATTCTCCTCCATCTTGTCGCTTGTTGAATTATTGATAGACGAAGCACGCTGCACTCCAAAATGAAATGGGGAAGGAGTGCTGGGCTTGAGTGTATTTGAATGTAGTGATAAAATCTGATTATTCATGTGTGATGCATGCTGTGTGGATCCTTGTAACGGAGCAAGGAGGAGCACAGAGTTTCTCTATAGTGACTGTAGAGAACCTGTATGTGCCAGACAAGCCAGCTGGTAGCTTGTTGTCCAAGTACACAATGCTCCAATTGAAAAGGGAAAAATAAGTTGTGTAGACAAGTGCTGAGATGGTACTTAGTCAGTAGGATTTCATTATTCAGTCATATTAAGTACTGCTAAATGCTCATCTACTACCAACCAGCACACATTGCCTCTGTGACTCTTTCCCTTTATGCTTGACCTGTTTCACTCAGAGTATCAGTCGTAGTGTCAACTCTTAATATACTGTAATCATCTCTTCCTTTTCCCCTCGCATACTGAATTATCTGGTCTTGCTGAAAGGTTGATAAATGATATCAGATTGGCTTTTTTCCAGCTCTGAGATTCTTTTCAAAGAACATTTTGGCATGAGAGTTTTCTATTTGTCAAGATATTTGCCCTCTCGTAATTCAGGGTGACAAGATGGTCTTTCTCTTATTTAACTGAACTACTATGCCTGTCCAAAATGAAAATATATTTAAAACCCTGCAAAATTTCCAACAGGTGATCTTTAATGTGGCATATTAGACATGCAATTAAATCCCCATAATTGATAATAACAGCCACATAAAATGAATAACATACTGCTTTGTGGACTTTTTTACTGTTCAGCACCTTAATCAAAAAATTATTGGATTTTTTTTTTACCTCCAGTGTTTCGATACCGCAACCAGATAGCGACAGTGGGGGAATCCCTGAATAGGCTTCTGTGCTCTGACAGTGACAAAACATGCTCGACTTAAACTTCCAGAGGCCAAATAGAGACCTTGAAATATTCCCCTCATCAATTAATCTTCATTCAATGACACACTGCTTTACTTAGCCAACCATTCAGCCTCCTCTGACTGCTATAATTGTCCCAGTTAATTGCTTTTCAACTCTCTTTGATTACAAGGTCGGATCTGAATGGCTGGTGTACATGGCTCAAAGTTGGGTGCAACTCGCTCTTCCCTCGGCCCCCATATCCTCCTTTTTCCATCCATCTCCTAATGTCCTTTCTTATTTCCTGTGGACACACAACCCCAAGGTATCAGTGCTGTCAGAGGTGCGATTTTCATGAACCTATTCATCACGGCGGCATGAGGATATAATGGTGTGCCTTAACTTTGATATACTGATACATTATGAACCTCTCGACTTCGAAGATACGGTTACAGCTTCATACAGTCTGTAATGGCATGCCTCTGCAAAGGCTTAGTGTATTACTCTATAAATCAAAAATGAGTTTATTGTACTTATTGCTCAAAATAACAAATATTAATGTCACTCTAAAGTGGCACATAGCAGAAAACAACAAACTGTGATAAAGATATATTCTCACTGCTTCTTAAAGGAGCACTTTCCTACAACTGTCCCTGTATTTATTTACTGTTGAGGTTAGTCAAGGAGTCAATAATTGCAAAACAGACGGAGTTTGGTATGCGTGTGTCTGTGTGAGTGTGTGTTCCTGTGTCTTTCTCCTCTCCCTCCACAGCTCACATGGAGGCGACAGAGTCCCTCTCATTACTACACAGCACAGCCCCCAAACAAAGGCTCACACACCGACAGTGGTGCATGTTCAATACCGATAACTGGCGTAGCCTCTCATCTGAATCAGCATGCCCTATAGGTCCTGACACATATTCACAGCAACAACACACACACGTGTAGGCATTCAGGTCCAAATAGACACACACACACACAAAAAAACACCACATAGGTGCAGACATGTTCACAGGCTCGCCCTTATGTGCAATTATTCACAAACACATGCAAGCACACACATCCTTCAAACTCTGGTGTCGCACAGATAGCGATTACCGGATTACTCTGCAGCGGCAACTCGAATATGCATTCAAGCTTTGCATTGTCAGCACTGGCTTTTGTTCTCCATGTGGAGAGGAGCCACATAAAGCCTTTCTTACATCAAAGACGCCGAACAACAGAAATAGCAGATTGCAAAATACTCAACTGTGGTTCTAAGGGACGCTACTGGGCTGCTGCGCAGAAGAACCTTGCAAATAAGCAACGCAGCGTTATTTCTGCTCCACTTGAACGCCGTTTTCTCCTCATCTGGCCTTCCTCATGTTTCACACCTGGCTGGTTAAATGTGCCACTGGGCCTGGAGATGTCTGCTGAGGGGTGAACGGCAATGAGGCGGTGAACACACACACACGCACACGCACACGCACACGCACACGCACACGCACACGCACACGCACACGCACACGCACACGCACACGCACACGCACACGCACACGCACACACACACACACACACACACACACACACACACACACACACACACACACACACACACACACACACACACACACACACATGCAAACACACACACGCAAACACATGCACTTACCAGGCTGGCCTTTGCCCTTTCAAGAGCATTTTAGCCTAGTTATTTGTATTGCAAAACATAGTGAAATGTTGAGATCATCAGACATAAGTAGCAAATAGTGGAGCTCATTGCTATAAATAAACACTGTTCTTCCTTTTGTGGAGACCATGTGGTAAAAGCAGGCTACAGAAATGTTACCTCCTGTTGTGACTAATATCTGCAATCTCCCCGTCTCTGTCACACACAGTCACAATGGGTTGTGTATCTTGCTGTCATTTTTCTTTGATGCTATGTCGCTCTCACTTGTGATTGGGCCAATAGTCCCTACATATAGTGAGATGCAAAAACAGCAGGGTGCAAAATGGGGGACTTTCAAAGTGTTTTATGTTCATGCAACCATACACATCGATAATTGCATATGTTGGGCGAGCACGGACGATTTCACCCCTATTCGCTGTACTATCTATATTTCAAAGGACACTTCATCGCAGGTGGGAGTGACCCATTGTGCAAATGAGTTCAGGGCTGAGGAATATTTACCCACAACAGGTAGATAAACGTGTCATTTCTCAAGCTGATAATGAGGGGGAAATGTGAGGGAGGAAAACATGGAAGAGGAGGACAGGAAGAAGAGGTGTGACGAGAGGTGGAGTGCAGGAAGGGAAGCCTAAAATATGCATGTCATCATGTGGATGACTGATGGGTTTCTGTGAAAGCCTCTCTGTTGATGGGCGCGTACGAGGCAGGCCTCTAATTGAGCTCCGCTGCCAATCACAGGCGCTCGTGGTGCATTCGAGTGTGTTCACGTGTTTGTTTATTTGCAGTGTTACATTCCTGCACCGAAGCATTGAACAAACACACAGAACTCTGTGTCTTTGATCATCTGAGTGAGACTGTTCTCCGCATGTTGTAATTAGCTCACCGTTACATGTGAAAGAGACGAGAGATCAAGCAGCAAACCCAGTAGATGATCAATGCATAGTGAGAATACAGCCCCAAACTATCGATATCACTTTGTATCATTGCTATTATCACAAAGATGCATAGTTTTATTTTCTGTCTTCTTGGTCTCCTGTTGCATATTCTTATAACCTTGTACCAGAGTGCACATCTAACGTTTTATTCAGGTTAAATCATAAACAGTCATCCAGAGATGAGGGCAGTATGTGCACTGGTGTTCCGAGAAAGTTCATCACCCCTTAAAATTATCAGTGTGTTTCACATACCCTAATTATGAAGCAACACTTCTTGCAGATTGCATCAGATGACAGTGACATGTGTAGGTGATGGGGAAATATTGCGTCAGCTTTTACTGTTAGCGATATAAAGATGCAAGACTTTCACTCATTCCTTGCTTGTGTCAGAGTGGCACCTGATGAACTTTTCACTTTGTTTTCCATTGAAATGATAAGATGAAGCAACACAGTGGCCTCTAGTAACAAACCAGCCATAAATTTAAGTTAAGCTAAACTATTGAAGAAAGGCTGTTCATCCTAATTTTGAAATATTTTGAGAGTGACATTCAATTAATATTTACCATGATTTTTTTTTTTTTAAATATCCAGGACTAATGTAACATACCCTCATACCAAAAGGTTTGAAAAGTGAAATTCCTTTCTTTGGACACTGATGTAACTTGGTAAGAAACTATTCATGAGTGGATTTATGTCTTTTTGGTCTCAAGTCACCTCTAAAATAAAATAAAACAAAGCACATACTTGCAGAGTGACCTCTGTGTTAGAAAATGTTGACTTCATTTCCAACTAAAAGAATTTTGAAGAGCTTTTCTTTGTATGTTTACTTATGTCTAAATAAAGGTCACAGATTTTTAAAAAGGAAGTTAAATTGCTGCTGTTAAATCTCAAGGCTTTAAATCTGTCTCTGAGAGCTATGAATAAAAGAAAATACACACTGCAGACATTTTCAGTTTTCACTAACACATAATGCTCAACCTCCATTTGAAAAAAAAAAACTTTTCCGCTTGTATGACATAAAAAAATAATAATTAAAAAACACTTTTTTTTTTTTTTTTGCACCTGCAGGCCTTTCTGTTTTCCGTCCCACACTTCCTCCCTCTGCTGGTCCAAAGTCTCGACACATATAGACACAGATCGCTCACGGAGGAGTAATATCAATGTCTCCCACCTCCCCGCCATCCTTTATTACCCCCTTTTTTTTTCTGTCTCTCCCTCATGAATAAACATCCCTTACATTCACTCAGTGCTGGCATGAAATGGCCACACAGCCTCTGGCACACGCAGGAGTAATGCCGCAATCATTATTCCACTGCAGTGGTCCCACACAAGCATATTTCACCAATCATGTGGCTCTCTCCCCTGGCTTTTGTTTGGATGACTTAAACAAATGATGTGGCAGTGAGGAGGGCCGGCGTACCACAGCTCCCCCTGTTAACACGGCAACCGTTGACACAGACACAGCAAAATTTGCATAAGAGTACGCTTGAGTGGTACTGGCAATTCTAACAGGGGTCCACAGATTTTTCCCTCTCTTTTTTGTGAGAGGGTGGAGTTGAGGTTGGAGGGAAGGGGGGAGTGTAAATGGAGGGGTGGTGTGTTATTTTTAGTTCTCCCGCTTTTCTCCTTCTCCTTTCATCCTGTTCTCCCCTCTCTCCTGTTCAGTCCAACTGCCAGCTCCTCTTTTCTCTGGGGTTTAGTGTTGAATTGGAAGTAATGAAAGATGCACACATGCCATGAGAGCGACTGGGCTTTCAGCAATAGAGATGGAGGAAGTCTATTTGGCAGAGCTCTTAAACACATACAAGACAATGGTGGCATCTAAGAATCGGCTCAGTTACAAATGACTTGTACCTGATACTAAATGGCCAGATATACAGACACAGAAGTATTTTTTTTAATTTAATGCATCCCTGCTATTATTTTTACAGCATTTTGGCAGCAGTCACTGGAGCATTTCAGAACAATAGCCTTGCGAAAGATGACGAGGGATCAGTTAAAGGAGGGGTATGTTTAATATAATCTGACATTTTGAAGAGAACAACTACTGTGACTACATGACAACTACTGTGTCGATCAGGGCAATAATACATTTGACAAGGACAGCGCTGCAGATGAAGGTGAAGAAGAAGAGGATAATAATGATAATGCTTATTCCTGTTTTGGCTTTTTTGGTTCATATCAATATCTGAAAATAGAACGAGGAGTGATGCATTCAGAGAAGTTAATCAAGCAGCCAGAAGGGCCACTGCTCTGTCCTTTCATGTGCCTATCTCTCTCTGCATGTCTCCCATCTCTATCTCTTTCATTCCCCTTATCGCGCCCTTCTTTAATCACAGCATATCAATGTGACTGATACATCTAAGAGATATATTTGGGT
Source organism: Amphiprion ocellaris (assembly GCF_022539595.1). Lineage (NCBI taxonomy): Eukaryota > Metazoa > Chordata > Actinopteri > Pomacentridae > Amphiprion > Amphiprion ocellaris. The sequence continues at coordinate 26,992,047 of NC_072773.1, forward strand.
GCTGTTCACTTTGCGAGAAAGTTGTATTTGAATTCCATGATATTGCTCTCGCTTGACTTTCAGACTTCGCACAGTGAGGCGGCAGCTCGCAGGAATACCAAACAATGAAAACAAGCAACAGTATCTTCCTAAATGCTTATGCAAAGTAAGTGTGCTGCACGGTGTGTGTTTAAATGTGTGTGTGTGCATAAGCACCAGTGACTCTGCTGAGTCCTTAGGGTGGGTGTGGCACAGCACTGTTCAAAGGTTGTCGCCATGGTGATAGATGGTGGGGTCATCTCCATGACGATGGATTGGAGTCGATGTTGGCCGCCAAGGTCGTGGACCAAGGACAAGGCGAGAGTGATTGCAGCCACCCAGACAGGAAATCGAAGAGGAGCACTCCAAAAGGGGGGTCGAGGAAAAAGGTGCAATTTCACAAGCCAAATTACTTCTGGGATGGAGGAGAGAAAAATATCACAGCAATAACGGCACCAGGGATGACAGGAGGGAAGGAGAAAGAGGAGGAGGAGGAGGCAGCAGCAAGGAGGAGGGAGGTCCCAAACAAAAGCTCAATTATCCAAGTCATCAAACATGTGTGCTTAGATTAGCAAATAGAGGGACATCCTATTACCTTGATGCCATACAAACCCCCTCCTCACCAAGAGGAATTTTCAGAGGTATCTGCCGTGATTTTTCATGTGGTTTTATCAAGCTTGGTTTATTTCTGAGACTGATGCTGGCTGTGACTAGAAAATATTGATTGGATTGTGCAACGTGTTCCGCCGCAGCCCTACTGATTTCTTTTTTTTTTCTTTCTCCGTTCTGTCTCTTTGCTCCTCCTCTGCTCTCTGGCGATTCCACAACATTAGTATGTGGAACAACAACATATCAGCGAATTGTTAACGGGAACAGGCGGTGAATAAATGACAACGACAACTTAAAATTTCTGCCTCGTTGACTCGTTCTCTCGCTGCTCAGGGTTTCCCCCACGCATTTTCTGTCTCACTCAGTGTGCCCTCTATTCTCTGTGTTTGTGTGTGTGTGTACAAACTCATACAGAGTGTGTGTATCGGCAGACTGAGTGCATTGAATCATTAAGTCCACAGTGCCACTGTGCCCATTGCCTCATTGCACCTAATTAAGCCCCTTTTGTTTCCTATCAATTAACATTGTAATTAAAACTAGTCATGCTTCTGTTTACCCCGAGTCTGCTGATTCAGAGGAAATGACACACAAACAGTGATACGCAGGAATTTGGCTAATAAACACACGCTTGCACACATATACACGCACCATACACATCACTATAGATATTAATACTCTGGTGCCATGTGCGCTCACACATTGTTGCTCACACTTTGCAACATCGATGCTCAACTGGGCCTCTCAGTTCGTTCGAGAACGTGATAGAGCAAAGGCTGATGATTGAGCTCGGAAATTAGAGCAGAATCCTTTAGTGTGTGTGTATGTATGTGTATGTGTGTGTGTGTGTGTGTGCGCGTGACTATGTCTAAGTGTGAACCGCTCTTGACTCGTTAGCAGAACCAGGGGATTCACTGCCCGATAATCTCGCACTAATCACCTAATCCTCCATCCCTCAGGTGAACAGACAGGAAAGGAGTACTTGACAAAAATGGAAGCCTGACAACATGAAACCCACAGACACGCATTATATATTGATGTGCTTTCATGTACTGTATGTACACACACTCAAACATATAAATAAGTCAAACAAATGAGTGTTACTCCGCCCTGCTTCTGCCAGCCCTGTCCTTCCTCAGCACGCAAATGTACATTTCACCCCCAAAAAAACCCATATATATATATATATATATATATATATATATATATATATATACACCCAATCCTCTTGTTTCCATGGCAACTGCCTGTAGAGCTGTGGGTATATGAGGCTGCAGGCGGCAGGCGAAATCACTGGAGTGAGAGGCGTACCGGTCTGTCACCTCAGCCTCCCCGGAGAAACAACACCTCGTACTGTACTACTGTACTCTTTCTCTCTCCGTGTGTCTATCGCTGAACATTTACCAGAATATTTTGTCTGTGCACAAACACACACACACACACACACACACACACACACACACATTCATGCACCATCCTCCATGTTGCTGCCTGTACTGTAGCTCAGGGCAGACAGGGCTACGAACCCAGAGATTTCTGTGTAAAACGTGTGATCTTATTAAAAGGTGATCATGAACTGCCACCCTTTACTGGTTTCCTTTCCTGTCGGAGGGGTGACTGCTGCTGCTGCTGCTGCTGCTGCTGCTGCTGCTGCTGCTGCTGCTGGTGGTGGTGGAGGCCAACCTGTCCTTGGGTGCAGTAAAGGATTACAGCAGCACACACCATGTGACCTTAATTCCCCCCTACCTGCTTCTGCTGTGCTCAGCCAATCAGGATTAGGGATGAGCCGTGCATGCATGTGTGTATGTTGTGCATATTCGTGCATCTTTACATGCCGTGTTTGTCTCAGGCGTATATACTCAAATAGATGGATCAAGTGAGACATAAAGAGGTGGAGGTGGGTGGGGGGATGCTGGGAGGTTTTGATTGTGTGCGCATACGTGCGCCAGCCTTTGCTTCTTATTTTTTTTAAAGAGGGGGTGATAGTATGAATCAGCAGCGGCAACAGCAGTCGCTGTGGCACGTGTCACACATTCAGACGACCTCATTCATCCCCAGCAACCCTCAAAGTCCCGCTGCTCCTTCCCCTCACCCACAAAACAGACCTCAACCTCCACACAGCCGGCACCGTCAGTAGGCTCAGCTGGTGGCTGAGGGAGGAGGAGGGGTGAGCAACGAGATGGAGCGATGGATGTATGGATAGAAGCAGAGGGGAGGGCAGGTACCGGGATAATCGTTTAGTAAGAAGCTTTTTTCTCCCCTCATCGGTTAAGTTGCATTTTTCAAAGATGGAATATAAGTGGAGAAAATAAATGGTGAAGAATAAGGGGAGAGTAGTGAAGTCTGAAAATGTGATGGTAATAAGTGTGTGTGTGTGCAGTGGGGGTCAAGGTCAGTGTGTGTGTGTGTGTGTGTGTGTGTGTGTGTGTGTGTGTGTGTGTGTGTGTGTGTTGGGGAGGGGAGTGTCAATTAGATATGGAAATCAGACAGAATAAGCAGCAGTTTAAATATGAGCATTACATCAGGGGGAGACATCTGGCTGTTACGTCGTGTTGCGCCCACCAGATAAGGCCCACAGAGGCTTTGTGTGTGCGTCTTTGTGTCTGTGACGCAGCAGACTTAACAGACGCAGCACCTTGCCTCGTAAGACACCCGCTGTTGTTGGCGACCTCTGACCTTAACCAAACCTTGACCCCGGCAGAAGGCAGCTGATTTACCCAACAAAGACAGATGACACAGCGGAGCCCCAAACCGGCGCTAAACTCTGACCTCCAGCACCTCCGGTCCTGACCCAAACTCTATCAGAAGCCAAACACAACCCGCCCCGTCGACACATGCGCACGCATTCAGATAACGAAGCAGCACCGACGCGACACTCATCCATCAAAGCAGCAGAAAACCAATACCATCAAATAACATACATATGCAAGTGGAGCAGTCAGTATTATGCTAACTAGTTCACTTTGCCCATTGTTTACGGCCTGAAATGAGACATTTTGTTTTTCCTGTCTTTCAATTGAGATTAAAAAAAACTGCACAGTAATCTGCCGAGGCTGCATAAATCATCATTTTCACGAAAGATGTAAATGCTTGAAATGTTATTTGAAGCAACACAGTTGGACTATTTGGGCTGCAGCAGATATGAGTTTTGGCAAATACAGAAATATAAAAGGAAACAAACTTGTGATAAGAAAAGTCAAGACAAAATTCTGTTTTAGACTTATCAGCCGGTCCAAACGCATCATGAAGTTGAATATTTAATTCAATGTACAATTCAAAATTCAGTCACATCTCATATCTCTTGAAGCCACAGACACACAAACAAATTATCCACACACATTAAAAACAGTCTAACAATACAAATTGTGATCATTTTGGGAAAAAAAAGTCCAACACCACAGAGCTACACTGCACACATTGTGCATTTGTCAGGCTATATACAAAGTAAACCTCTTGTGCCGTGACTGATCACACATACTGTGGTTTACACTAAACCAACAGGCAACCTAATACACTCACCACAGCTTAGAGGGCAAGTGTGGTGTCGTTCAGTCTTTGGTAATTTGGTGATTGAGTAATTGACCACATCTTGCAGTCAGTTGTCTTTTCAACAGAGTGATGTCAACCAAGAAATGTTAAAAAAGGAACACAAGATTCAAATAATGGCACGAAAGAAGAGCAAAGCTAGTAAATGTTATATAATTATTGGATACTGGCAAATAATCTAATATTGATTTAGTTGTTAGATTAACTTTCTTTTTTTTTTCTTTAAAATGACCATTAAAAGTCTACATGGAAAAATATTGCAGAGGGTGCATCAGTGATTTCTTGCCCTTGGACTCAAAAGTAAATTTATGACATTTATAAAGTGTGTGGCCTCGTCATGCACATTAATTGCATATGGAATCTGGATGTATTTCTGTGTGAGTCATGTGAAGTAAATGTCTGGCCCCTGAACTGCATGTGTGTCTGTAACAGATGGTGTGTGTGTGTGTGTGTGTGTGTGTGTGTGTGTGTGTGTGTGTGTGTGTGTGTGCGTGCGTGCGTGCGTGCGTGCGTGCGTGCGTGCGTGCGTGTGTGTTTCCTACAAAGTCTGGCAGTAGCACCTTGGCACTCTGTGGTGCATCATGCCAACTGCTTTCAGCCGGTCACACAGCAACCTTCCAATCTAACCTGTTTCTTCTTTCAGTTCTGGACTTTCGCTATATTTTCTTTCTATCTTTCTTATAACAGAGCCAAAGCTTCACTTAAACCCAAAACAAACACATATGCAGCATGTATTTTCGCTTTGTGACAGTTTACAAGTATTATCAATAAATCATAGTAATGTCTGACTTTGACAGGATGTTACTCAGTTTATACTCTTAAACTGGGGGGGGGGGGGGGGGGGGGTGTATACATCTACCCTGAACATATTTGAAAGGTAGGTACCTGTCCGTATCACAGATGCTGCAGCTCAGTGTGTAACGACAGAGAAAATGATGTTGTCTGATCCTTTGTGGCACTCGTTCAGTGATATTTAATAACTGTCCTAACTGGGCTTGTACAAATGACAGCACAAGAGGTTTGACATTTGCAGATAATGTTGCACATAGAGCCATGGAGAGACAGCGAGAGTAGATAGATAGATAGATAGATAGATAGATAGATAGATAGATAGATAGATAGATAGATAGATAGATAGATAGATAGATAGATAGATAGATAGATAGATAGATAGATAGATAGATAGATAGATAGATAGATAGATAGATAGATAGATAGATAGATAGATAGATAGATAGATAGATAGATAGACTTAAAAAGTAGAAAAAAAACCCTAAAAGTCCCTGAGGATCACAATTCTCTGGTAATCTAGAACAGATTGTGCTTCAAAGTTATTTCAGTAAACTTTGTAGATTCTCTGAAAATGTGATTGAAATGACAAAAAGAGAAGGAGCGATGAGAAGGGAGTGTGCAAGAAAGACCTGTTCACGCCTCTGAAAATCTGTGAAAGTTGTTTGGGATTCATGAGTGTTTCTTGGGAAAGACACGCACACAGATTTCATTTCATAAAAGCAGAAAATGTAATACCCAGCTGACGAGCCACAGCGCTACAGAATTCTTTTTGGCAACACTTTGGTACCATCAAGAGCTGACTACAAACAGCAAAGCAACACTGATTTGACACGTGTCATGGGTGTTTTGTAAATACTTTGGATACTTTCCTCCCCCTATACTTGACTATCGCTGCCTCCTGTCACAGTGCTGCTGCTGCTGCTGCTGCTGCTGCTGTGACAAATGCTCCCAAAAACATCCTTTTCTCACAGGCCACATGAAGAACATTTTCGAGGTTTAATGTGGGAGGAGGAATTTTACATTGATTAATAAAGGCTGGATGGATTATAAAATTATGATGTGCGAACTTGCACCACACATCGTAGTGTTTGTGATTTGGGCTTGTCTGTATGCAGACTCTGTCTCAGGGTTCTCATGCTGCTGCTGCTGCTGCTGCTGCTGCTGCTCAGGGAGGTGGAGGTGTGTGTTGGGTGGGAGAAGTGGGCTGGGTGACAGGACAGCAGCCATGCCCAGACACACTCACCCTCTCCTGGGCTGATGCTACCAACATGCCTTGCTGCTGGAGACACGCACAGATGAGCCCTGTCTGCAGCACTGCAGCCTCACAGCGTCAAAGTCCTGAAGTGTGTGTATATGTATGTATGTGTGTGTGTGTGTGTGTGTGTGTGTGTGTGTGTGTGTGTGTGTGTGTGTGTGTGTGTGTGTGTGTGTGTGTGCTCACTGCAAGTGGTGGGAAGTTAATTCAGTATTTTTTTTTTAACTCATGTTCTTAAAAAAGATGTGGCACTATTTAAAACATTTATTTAAAAGATGCTGTATGAGTAAAGTTTATGATTACTATATTTAGCATCAGTGATTTATGTTTTCAAGCATTTTGTTTGAGTATTTTAATTTTGTACAACTTTTTACTTCCAATAAATTATGATTTAAATGTGAAATGTCAGAGATTGAGTAACTACTCATTTACTTTGTACAATTTCATGTTTTGTCACTGAATTAAAAATGATATAATGCACTGTGGTTGTCAAAAGCATTCATTTAGCTCTTTAAGTGTTCATGTTGTACAGCATAGAATCAAAGTAGGTTCAATGTGGATTTTTTTTGACACTGATCAATAGAGGAAGACAGTTCAAAGTCAAAATGATAATGAATCTCTGTAAAATTATCTAAAGTGATTATATAAAATAAGATTTACATAAATGTTCACCCTCAGACACTCCTGAATCGACCCTGGTGTGGAAATTGATTTGTAAAACAGAGATTACCTTTTGTGCAGTCAGGTGGTCTCATTTGGTTGTAGCACTTACAACAGCATGAAGTTAAAGAAACAGTCCAAGCAACTCTTTATTGCTCATGACAACTAACAGCTTGGGAAGTTTTGGTAAAAATGAGGAAAAGCTGTTGTGTTGAGACTCAATAGCTGTAAAAACCGCTTTAATTTGCATGTAAATAGTTTTATTTGGGATGAAGACTGTATTGTGTAGTGTACTGAACGTGTTCTTTGCACTATGTATTAATAAATTTAGGTTACTTTGTATAGATTGTTACATGTTGATCATCAAAAAAAAAGACAGACATGGTCTACTGCACTTTGATTTAGTAAAGAGCAATAAACATATAAGAGGAGTGATTGTTTTCCTTTAAAAAACAAAACACAGTACAATAAACTTTGGCCAGATATAAGTACTCGATTTTGGGGATTTTTCACATGTATATTTCTTATACTTTCTATTGGATCACTTGTGTAAAATTTTGAATGCAGGTCTGTTTTCTATAATGTGGTATTACTGCTTTTACTAAAGTAAAGGATCAAACATACATTGGTGTGGGTGCCCTGATAGCTCACCTGGTCGTGTGCACATCATGTACCGAGGTTGAAACGTACAGGCTTTTTGCTGCATGTTATCATCTCTCTCCTCACTTTCTTCTTTCCCTTCAGATGTCCCTATAATGAAAAAAGAAATCAGGGTAATAAAATATGATGCTTCTGCACAGTGTAACAGTATAACCTGTCCAGCTACACCACTAAAGTGATTAGTGGGGATTCAATTCTTGACCTTGGAAACAAATAACTGTGATATCTGTGAGTTAAGAGCATTCAAAATCCTATTAATATCAATAATAATAACACAGTACAGTAATACACACACTTTCAAAATAGCTGAGCACTTTGACACTTAAATGCACTTTGGAGTGTATTTATAGTTCTACTTTCGCTTAAGGAAAAGATCTGAATTCTCTCTAAAATATATGTCCCTGTAGCTGTATCTATGTCAACACAGAGTTAAGGCATTTGTCCAAAAGAGTCTGTTTATAAAGATTAATCAACCTCGTCGGTACATCATCAGTGAATGAACGGTGGAGCTGGAAGTGAGGTGAGATGAGGTGGCAGCACTGAGTGGCAAAGAGGGGAGGATAGTAAGGGGTCACCGGGAGGAAAGAAACGATGGCTACAATGCCGCGGGGTCTTGGCATTGCCTCCTTTTAACGACATTACAGTGGAAAGAACAAGCGGCAATGAGCGACACCGTCATTAACCTCTGGCTGGGCTATAAATCAACAGCAGTTCACGCAAATTAGACCAATTCCCCTCGATCTGCCTCCGAAGGCCCTCGCTAGGACTACGCCATTATAAATCACAGGGGAGGAGGACACACACACACGCACGCACACGCATGCATGCACGCACACACACACGAATAAGCACTCACGGATACATGGAGAGAGCATGCAGACACATTTATTGGTGGTGTTTTACAGTGAGTCATATAAACTAAAAGAATGAAATCTCTCAGGCTTGCCCTTGGTGATTCATACATTTTCATCATGGCTGCTTATTACAGATAGATTCTGATTCTGTCTAGGGGCTCAAAGAAATTAACGTTACTTGGACCCATGCTGCAAGAGAGGAGAGGATAAACTGTCAGAATAAAGATGACATAGGTTGTGCAATTTCAGATTATTATTCAGCACAGAGCAGCCCTGGGGACTGATTTGCTGTAAATATGAAAGCATACAGCATTACTCTTTTCTCCAACAACAAAGAAGGATTTCAACGGGAACCAAAAATAACACTGGCTACAAATAGAATACTCCAATTTATCGCAAAATGTGTGTTCCGTTTCAATTTTTTCACCATCACATGATTTTTGCATCACGTCATCCGTTAGTAGTACCTAAATATTCGTTCTGGAAATTTTTAGCCACATTTGGATTGGGCTGTTGGTGAAGTGTGTATTTGCGTCCTTGCAGGGCGTTGTGCGGGGAGAAGGGAAGGACAGCTGCCGTCTCTCTGTGGTTGTCTGTAGGAAAGAGTACATATTGCACGTCACTCGGAAAGGTAACAGATATGGCAGTATGTCCCTGCCATCTGTCACCAGAGCCTCACACATCCACACAGACAAAGGAGAGCCAGGCTGCCGAGACGGCGACAAGGCCCCAGCCTACTATTGTCCTTCTGGCTTGTGGGTGAATGTAGGGCCCCTTATCATCAAGCCTTGCTGCAGTGGCGTAGCCGGGCTAACGGCAGCAGCAGTGCTCATCGCCCACACACAACTGACAGGCCATAGAAATGTAGATTTTAGCATGTAGTTAATCGATAACAATAACAGTAAATCAATTTATTAGTACTCCAGTTTGATTTGTTGTTCCCTGATCTTCCACACTCGTCTTTGCCCGTTTTATCGTCTTGAATAACCCCTCAGATGCACACACGCTTCTACCCGGTGCACACTCCCGCACAGATAGGTCCCAGGCATAGCGGACAGGGTCGATTTTCCATTATGGAATTTCATAATAAAGATAAACTGTCACAGCAATCAAAGCATCACTTAGGGCTGTCTCAAAGCAAAGCCAGGACCTCCGTTTTTATCCAGCAGCCTCTTCCCCATCCCCCAAATAATCATCCTCAATCCTCCCAAACACTGCAGACCCTCCAAGAGTTCCATCTTTTCCTTTATCTCTCCCTCAGAAGAAAGAAAAAAGGGGGAGATGAGGAGGGTCAACGATCTGTCGGCAGTAGATAAAGAAGGATGGAAGAAGGGATCGATAGAGAAATCTCAAAAAAGTTTATAGTTTCATATATTTGTGTTCTCAAAAGAAAACGAAGATATAAAATGCTGTCAGACGCGATGTATTCACTATTTTCTGGGTTTTTCAGTTTACTCAATGAAGTGACAGTGCCAGCTTTTTTGTGAAATGCTTGTTTTTTTAAAGGAAATTGTCTGAGCACTGTAGAAGAAAGTGTACGATCTATATGCTTTTGTGGGCAAAATGTGTTCTTTGTGCCTGAGTGCAAAACTATGGAAAAAAATGTCTCACTTGTTCCATTTTTGGACAGCATCATAGGCCGGCACACGAGATTACATGACCTAATCCCCGTGTAATCTGTGTTCATGTTCCTCTGCAGTGGGAGTTGACTCCACACAAAGGTGCATTGACCCTGAAAATCAGTTTTTCAGATTTAATTTTAACAAATCAGGACAATTTAGCATTCTATGTTGTTGCAAGATGCTCAAAGACAGTGGAAACAACCGCTGTTGAGGTTTTTCCTTATTATCTTAACAATTCATGATTGTGAACAACAATCAAGGTTGATAATATGCAAAAAACATTATTTAGTATTATTCATTAAGTGTTTACTATGAATATTAATATCAAATCAACTAATATTCTCCACAGTGCTGTGTCAGTTCTGGAGAAAGGTCTGGCTGCACCTCATGCAAAATGTTTTGAAATGTTTGTAACCAATCACAGTTTTCATGGGCAGTGCTAAGCCCAGGATGTAGCAATGGTGCCCCTTCAAAATAGTGATGGAGGAGCAGTTTTGGTGGAACATTTGTATGCAAGGAGCACTGTCATTAAAATTCTTAATTCACTGACAAAAAAAAAAATAGCCTTTATTGTGCAATTGAAATCTTCAGCAAAACTTGAAAATTCTATTCGTATTCTTCGTATTAGCACTGTGAGAGTGTGGATTGATCAGATTTAGTTCAAAGGAAACATTAGCAACTGTAAGTGCTTCTAAACAAACATGACCTTTTCTCAACTAAACCCCTTCCCCCTAAAATTACAGAGAACACTGCGGATGACAGCACAGAATACAGGTTTCTGTACATGTGTTCAAAGTCTGGTTGATTATTTTTTTTATTTCTGTAACACAACATTTCTCACACTCAGTGTCGCGCTGATTAAAATAATGGCTTAAAAGGCTTTTGAAGCTTTGGAACTGCTATTGTGAATGCACAGCAAGTCCAGCAGTGCTCAAGGGTAAGGCAGAGCTGAAGAGAACCAGTACATTACCGAGGCGGAGGTACAACCTCTCAGATCCCAGCTCCCTGTGTGGGCAAGGGCGGTTCTTTCGTGTTTTGAACTTGGGGTTTGCAATCAGACAGATTGGTGTTGGGGCCCCATTTGACACGAGGGGCCGAGTGTTACTTCATATCCTGGTGGGACAACTGGCAGTCTCTCAGGAAACCTATTTCAATCACCATAAGAGCCTTGGCTTGTTTCCATTCATCCTATTCTATAATGGACTATGCATGTAACATCTTATGCAAATCACTTAAAGCAAGGTCCGTTTTAGTGGTGTTATTTTGCAGAAGGTTTACTTGCTAGGTTCGTATCTCTGCATGTGCCTTCATGAATGCACCAGTGCGTCTTTGTGTGTTAGATTAGCTATGAAAGACGTCAGCTATTATCCCTGTTGCATCTCTGACCCTGTGGCTGCAGTGTTTTGAGAAAGTCGATGAAAACTAAAAGTTGAAAAACACACAATTGCTGAGGTAGTGTGTGTTGACATTACATGAACAGGAGCAGTGATATCTATGAGTCAACCGAATCATGCACTAGAAGCTGGAGATCACACGAGTTGTATCTACATTTTCTTCTGATGCAAAGGACGGGCAAGAGAGAAGAGCAGCGGGGGAAGATAAATGATACAGTGTCACTGACTGAAAATAGGAAAGATGGGCAAAAGTTAAACTTCAATTAATAATTTGAGGAGTGCTTGTTTGTGTTTGTTTGTGTATGCATTTGCTGGACAGTTTAACACATGATTAGAACGAGTCCAGTCATCATCTAGTGTGATTCTTCATCCTGCCTCTCTGTGTTTTGTAACATCTTGTTGCTTGCCTTAAATGCTTGTGACTCTTTGATCCAGAGCCTCTATAAAAGCAAACAGTTAAGTCCTTTAGTTTTGTTTCAGGACCAAAGGTAAAATGACTAATGATGAGTTTTAGTGCGAATGGAAAAGCTCTCTTGAATGGTTTGAGGGACAGGAGGGAACACATGAAGAACAGCCTTAGTGGTTAAAAGCACAATGACACAAAAGGCCTTTTTTCACAGCGAACATTTTGACTCGTCATAGAAAAAGCACAGGTGTTACTAATAACATCAACAATGGCTCTGTTTCTATTCAAGTGTCTCACGACAGCGTGGCAGCATCCACAATACGACGACCTTCAAATCAAACGAGGAGTCGCAGCAGTCGTGCTTGAAGCTCTTTGAGGTTGGGCTTAATAAATGCTGGCTGACTGCTAAAGACCCCACAATAGCAATATCAACATGTTGTTTGTTAGCATGTAAGCTTACTATGTTCACAATGTTGTGTCTGTTGTATCACAGGTATCTGTTCATAAACCACCCTGCTCAATAAACTAATAATTGGACTGCTGGTGGTGCAGTTTGAAGACTATTTAGCATTAGCATTTATTTTGAAAAATAATTAAATTGTTGATGTGCATCTTTGTCTCCTGTACAGACATGGAATAATTTCTTTTCCAATATCAATAAATTGGCAAAAACAAATGGAATATGAACGGGCACTGTCTTCACACAACTGAAATCAGCATTTTATAATTTTTCTGTTGGCTTTACTTAATCCCAAGGAAAAGCTTACATTATTTCCTAGTTACAATCTTTATCAGATGAATCAGTCTCAGACTTCCCAAAAGTGTGGGAACATCTCTTGATATAGCATTATGAACAAAGGTTTACTTACACTTGTAGAGACCATGTACATCATGGCAGGCTTGAGGTTCCAGTGGCTCCTACAGCTCTTCATTTTCTATAATGGAATCACTGAAATACATGTGTCATTGTCACATAAAACAAGCACAGATAAATTTTATGTCTTCTGGAAATATGACAAATTCTGCTGGGTAAAAAAATATACATACAGCAAACCTAATATTTAGTTACTTGTCTCTTGGCCACTTTCACCCCACTTACATACTTTTGGTAGACATCCACAAGCTTCTGGTTGTATCTTTGACCACTGCTCTTGACAGAATTGATGCAATTCAACCAAATTTGTTGGCCTCAGCATAGTCCAGATGTCCTTGTTGGAGTTAAGGTCAGGGCTTTGGGGCAGCTAGTCCAAAACCTAATTGTAGACTGATGTAGCCATTTCTTCTCCACCTTTTATGCGATGTGTGTTTGTGGTCATTGACTGGTTGGAATATCCAACTAGGTCCAAGATCCAACCTTCAGGCGAACGATTGTAGGTTTTCCTGAAGAATGCGGAGTCAATACTCCTTCTTCATTACTCCATTTACTTTGTGTAAAGCACCAATTCTACTGTCAGCAAAACAGTCCCAGAGCATAATACTGCCATCACCATGCTTGATGGTGGCTTTAATGTTCTTGGGGTTAAAGGCCTCACTTTCTCTCCTCCAAACATTGCTGGACATCGTGGTCAAACAGCTTAATTGTCAATTCTTCTGACCACAGAACTTTGCTCCAGAAGGTTTTTTCTTTGTCCAAGTGATGAGTAGCAAACTTCAGTTGAGCCTCAAGGTGCTGCTTCTAGAGGAAGGACTTCATTCTTGCATGTCAGCAGTAATCTCTATAGTGGATCAGTGTTACACTTTACCTCACAAGTAATGTTTTTAAATTATAACTTAATATTTGAGAAAATGATGGCGAACTAGAGCTACAACAGCAAAAAGGTCGATAGAAACTAGGAACAAACCACATTTACTCTGCATTTACTTTTGTGATGTGGTGCATATATAGATACTGTATATTGACTGTACATAATTCGATGGTAATCCATCTGGTAGTTTATCCAAAAGAGAACTGGACATATTAACAGTGGCAGAATACATAGGACACAAATAAATTGGACAAATGAGGGAAAACAAACAATCTTAACAAAAGAACACCTCAGGGAGATCTTATACAATCACATTAGACAGCACTCAAACACCAAATTTGGGAAAATAGAAGTTATGAAATGAGTTTTAGATTTAGAGATATATGCTAAGAAGTGCTGAGGAAATTCTGGAGCTTTTTCTCAACCCTGCACCTTACAAAGGCACTTAAATCTACTTAAAAGTCCCTTCAGATTGTGCAACGAGGAGAATTGTGAAATTACATTTCATGTCACACTGCGAGATAACTCTAATAAAATCTTGGTCTTATTCTGTGCCAGGCTGTGCTATATCAATTTGAGGCATGTCAGATTGCACAACAAATGCTTGGTGAATTGTAGCAGTACAATGTAAATAGAAAGAGGTACATGAGAGCAGAGGCACAATTTCAGCTCATGTCATCTATGTGTGCTGCTTTGAGGTTCTGAAAATGTAGCTCCACATGGTTTTATTCTTTGTCAGACACGACTTTTTATTCATTTCACCTTCATCTTTTTGGTTTGTGTTTTTGCAAATGTTTTGCTGTGGCACTACATCACGTTGCATCACTTGGGATATCACAAGGCCTTTCACCTAGTATTCTGATTGGTTGGCGTGCAGGCAGAGCATTGCAGTAGTTAGCACACTGAAGAAGGTTCTGGATTCGAACCTGTTGGTCGGGTGTGGTCTTTCTGCATAAAGTTTGCATGCTTCCTGTGGAATTCAGCTTTCTAGTATAGTCAGATGCAAACATATATGACTGTCCGCCTGTTTGTGTTCGCCCTGCAGAGTGTCCAGGGTGTTCCCCACCTCTCACTCAATGTCAGCTGGTACAGGCTTAAACTGACAAAAAGGATAAAGCAGGTGTGGCTAATGGATGGTTGAATCAATAGTTTGAGGACATTAGATGTAGCATCAATCACACAGTGAGAATCTGGTCTTAAATTTCTGACACTTTCCAATTTTTGCCACAGGTTATCTTTGGTCACCCAAGCTCCAAATCCTCCGCCGGTTAACTTGTCTCATATTGTAATCTAGGACGATTAAAGATTTCAGAGTGCTCAGACGGGCAAAAACTGCACATTGTACAGAGGCCTTGAGATCCATAAGTCTATACAATAATAATTCTGCGGGACAGAAATTGACAGCACATTATATGTTTAGAGAAAATTGGAAATCAGAACGATCCATGTTTGCCTATGTTTTAGTTGCACAGATTAATTAGCAAGCCGGGCTAAAATCTCCGCAGAGTTGACTAGGCAGCTGAACACACATTAAAATAAAGTCATAATTAATTATGTGTATGTGCTCACCAAAAATACACACTGGGACTGTGCAGAAGGCAAACAACACTTGTTACATTTCTTGTACAGAAGCAGCTCACTGGTGGCTCAGTAGAGGTCTTTAATCTCTATGCGATGCAGAAGCGAAGTTGAGAACAAACCAGTTAGCAACTTTGGACTCGTATGAGATCCAATTATGAGGGGTAAAGGGGAGCTTGTTGCTCTCGCCCGGTGTTCTCCCCTGGACAAGAGTTCACATGCTACGGATGAGCTGTGGGATTACCTGGGCATGGGACTGGTTCCCAGGCTGCAGGAAAAGTCTATTAGCAGGTGGGTAATCTTCCCTGGGCAATATAGGTGGATAACAACATCCTGAAACAGAGTGCCTACTCAGGCCATTTTGGTGTTTAAGGGTGAGTGTATGTGTGTGTGTGTGCGTGCGTGTGTGTGTATGTGTGTGTATGTGTGTGGGTCCATCTATCCAGTATTTCTGATTAGTATGCTTGGGCCATGAGGCTACTCTGACAGTGGGGCCTCTGAGAGCAGCAGTGCCATGAATTCTTTAGCATGAGCTTGCATGTACCCTTGCTCTCATCACGCCTGAGAGAACAAGTCCAGTCAACGGGAGACAAGAAGACACACACAAACACACACACGCAAACCTTAATTTGGCGCATACATCTATGCCTGCCAGCGTACTCTGAGTTATCTGAAGGTCCCTCTGGCCTACATGCAAACACAGGCTGCATTTAACCATCTCATCAGCACACTCTACACATTTCCTTCTGACTCACAGAAGAGGAGCCAAACATAGCCATGTGTAACACACACAAACATATGCGCACGTACACACACATGCACCAAAAAAACCAAAAAAAAAAATCTGAGGGAATTTTCAATCTCTTCTTCTCCCTTTCTCTCTCCCTCTGCCTGTGGAGAACACTGGCAGGAATCAGGGAGAAGAGCAGGGTTGCTAGGCGACAGGTTGTGGTTGCCATGGTGAATTTAAGTGGAACAGCTGGTCCAATCAGCATAAAGTGCGGCAGGCGGGGGCAGAGCCAGGGAGGCTCATGCCAACACAGACAGACAGGAAGGAGAGGCTGCTGAGGCATGCAGGATAGAGAGGAGAGGAGAGGAGAGGAGAGGAGAGGAGAGGAGAGGAGAGGAGAGGAGAGGAGAGGAGAGGAGAGGAGAGGAGAGGAGAGGAGAGGAGAGGAGAGGAGAGGAGAGGAGAGGAGAGGAGAGGAGAGGAGAGGAGGATAAAGTAGGCTAATGGGCAAGAAAAAAACAGAATGCACGAGGACACTAAAAATGGACGAAAGGAAAAAATAAGTAAGAGGTCAGAAAGACAGGAACAGGCTCAATGAGAAAAACCCTGGCTGGTTAGATGAACAGGTTTAAACCAAAATTAGGAGAAAAGGCGAAGATCAAAGGAATACAAAAATAGCTTGGGGTCTGTTCAGGGATATAGAGTCATGTTTGTTCAAAGATTATTCTTTCCATCAGATCAACAACTGACAAAGCATCCAATGTGTGTCATGAAATGTATGTTTGAGATGGCAACATCACACCTAATGCAGCCGCCACTATAATCACAACCCTAATAGGAAATATTTAAAGGCAGAGCGCAGACTGGAGTAAAGACAGCAACACAGGCACCATCACAGTTAGATGCAGCTAATGACAAAGTGATGATAAGATGGTGATAATGATAATGGGGTGAGAAAATGTGTGGATGCAGGGATTGGGGGATTTGTGATTAATGGAGCGTGTTAAAAACTTTCTCAAACGTGGCTTTGGGAGGGTGAGAAGCTGAAGTCTGTTTACTGTTAAAGTTTCCAGTCACCCCATCAACAGCTATGGGAGATTAGAAGGGCATGTTTTCGGTGACAGTGGGAGGATGGAGGGATACAGGTCAGATTATATTGATGTAATCAAGAGAGACCTGCAGCAAATAGTATCATTACTTGTGGATTTTTGCGGATGCTGTTTATTTACATACTGTTAGTGTCACAGTGTCGTCACTGATGAATGTAGTAAGAAATATTCTACCTTGAGTTGCGTGTTTGCACGAAATGTGCAACATATTTGTGCTAGAATTGCTTTTACTGATAAAAAAAAAAAAATCAAAACAAGGATGTGCAAAGCCCCGCAAAAACTGAAACTGCACTGAGAGTTAAGCTATGTATCAGTAAGACCTGACAGGTGCTCCCTGGAGTCAGTTATTTCAGATTTTGCTTATCTGGTCAGTGTTCAGGAAAAGGTCTGTTTCCAGGTCCTCTCTGGACAGCACAGCCTCCTGTGTGATACTTTATCAGTTATTGGTTTCAGACTTTATCAGGCTTCTGAGACTGAACCCTGCACAGACAGACACACACATATCCACACACACACACACACACATGCACACACACACAAAAAGATCTGAAAGGAGTTGATTGTATGGATGTCAGTGCAGAGACTCCAACACACTTGCATACACGCATGTATTTTGTGCAAGCTGTGTTCTTAACCTCGCCTTGCATACTTGGATCAACAATCCACACACAATGCACGCAACATAAACACTTACATACAACAATATACAGAGACAATCTGATCCAATGCGACCTTCGGATTGCACTTATTCAGAGGAGAAAATAGACTTGCGTGCTCTGGACACAAACGCAGGGACACGCATGTCTTCTCCAAGGAGGACACACACTCGGAGTGTCTCGCCTGAGCGAGCACAGAGGGGAGTGAGATGAACACAGGCTGCCACTGCTGTAACCAATCATGGCAGCCACTTATCCTGCTCATTCCCCTCAACAGCAAAATTATGTTGAAGCTATTGTCGTAGAAAATTTGCACTTCTTATCCCCGAGAATAAGAATTTGAACATGAGAAGAACAAGATAATTGCAGTTTCTTTAAGTCTTTCCATTTGCTTTGGACAGAGTGACTCTGCAGATCAGACAGCATAAACTACAGTTAATAATAACGATAATATTGTTTTCAGAAAGTGAAAACATGCGAAGGAAGCAGTAACATTTAGGTGATGTGGGTGAATAGAAAAGGATTTAGTTGCTTGTCCAGCTCACAAGACGTCCATTCACACAAAGCTCTTACTCTGTTACACCTTCCTCCTGTCACTCACACAAAGCATGCTGGGAGGAATGGTTTCCAGGGCGACCGAGAGGCACCTTTCCTTGACGACAGTTCAGAATGCGGAGATGGTGGACATTAGCTTGCACCTCAGGTGTGGCAATATTGGTGCCTATAGCTCCACCATGAGCAGAACAAAGCAACCGTGACCATTTTGCCCGAGAAGAAATGTACAGAATTTGACATAAAGCAGCAGGAAAATGCTGCAGAATAATAGTGGGAACTGGAATTACCAACAGGCAGTTGTTCCTTGATGAACTTAGTAGTTTTGGGTTTTGCGGCTAGTTAGGCTCCTCCAGAGCTTGGTGTGACAGAGAACCTATGGGGAGTTGAAACAGCTCTCTGGGTATCTCCTCTCAGTGATAAATGAACTAAGCCGCTTCACACTTATAGTGTGAATTAAAATTTCACACACACATACTCTCTCAAAAGACCCTCACACACTGTCCTAAATATGCAATAACACACTCCAGAATCCCCCTCTAGGCTCCAAAATACATCTTCAAAGAAACCACTCAATCTGCTTAACACATTTTACACACTGCACACACACACTCGCACATGGATGGTCATAGCTGCACACATGCATGGATAAAAAAGAGCACATTCAGACTCGCAGCACACTGGAAGCATCAATGGCGGAAATGGGTAGACTTTGTGATATCGTGCTGCTTTCAGTGAAGGCCAAATCCATGAAATTCATGAACAGGAGACAGAGGCAGAGATGGGTGTGTCATGTGAATGGAAAACACAGTGGATGTAGAGAGAAGACAACACACAGTCACTCACACATCTCAGGAGAAACACACAGCGAAGGAGAAGCAAGTAGGGAGAAGAAGGCGTGTGTGTGTGTGTGTGTGTGTGTGTGTGTGTGTGTGTGTGTGTGTGTGTGTGTGTGTGTGTGTGTGTGTGTGTGTGTGTGTTCGTAGGTGTATGTGTTTGGGCGAGTGAGTGAGAAGGAGACTGAGTGCATAGAGAATTGAGTGCAGTTAGTAGTGTTTCCCCCTCGGCTGAGGCATTAACAAGCCTATAATGGACCCTCTTAAAAAGCCGACTAGGATCTCCTCCAAAACTAACTGATTTAGAGTGGCCAGGGCCCCCATGGGCAGTGGCCAAGTCCCCCTCTGTCCCTCCCCAGCACAGCCACAGCCAGCCCCGGTGGCAGGCGGCACAGACACACATTGTGTTTGTCTACTGAACCACAAGCAATAGCAGTTTATAACACAATAAAACACCATGAGGAGGCATTAATTGGATATAATAGCCAGGGAATGATTTAGATGATTTAACACCTTTTTTCCAAGACAAGTACATAAAAGAGGGAGAAAAGGAAGAGGGGGAATAAAAGGGAATTAGAAATGGACTTACACACCGTTTCCAACTTTGATTTCAAATGGCAGACCAATTCGAGTACACAAATACACATGTAAACATACACACACTCGCATACAAGTGCAAGCTGCTGTTTATGTCATGATGCTTTCAGTTCAGTATAATGCATGTTAGGTGAAATGTATCTAATTTATATTTATGTTAAGACAAATCTGAGATGGGTTTATGTACCCATTGTCAAATGGATGACTGCAATAACTGAGGTGCAATAAATAATCAGTAAATCTAACAGGTGAATCAAAGAAAATAAAATCCTCTCCTCTGAGTGCCTTAATATGAAACCGCTGCAATAGTCGTCTTTGTAACCTTTCAACTGATCACAATAATCAGTTCATCACAGATGCAGCTGATGGTGATAAGATATGACAGGCCTGCTGGTCAGAAAAAAAATACAGACAGACACACACACACACACACACACACACACAGACACACACAGACACACACAGACACACACACACACACACACACACACACACACACACACACACACACACACACACACACACACACACACACACACACACACACACACACACACACACACACACACACACACACACACACACACACACACACACACACACACACAGATGCAGCCTCTTTATCGCTCATCAATGTTTCAATGTCACCGTTTTATTGACAATATGGGAATCGAGAAAATAACAGACTCCGGATTCTCGCAGCAAATTATCCTCAAGACTTGCCCGCTAACCCTTCAAGATATTCCCTCACCTTATCTCTCCTCCCTTCTCTTCCTCACCTCGCTGTCTTTTCACTCCACGTAGAGCCGAAAAGGAGCGGAGCCTTGTATGTATGTACATAATTGGCACTTTACTGTCATATCAAATTCATATCAGTGCAGGGTCTTGGGCTGGGAAGAACAATAAGGGCCAGACAAAAGCGTGGCTCCGTGCTCTGAGAGTCGCCCTGATAACCGCAGCATAGGCCGGTCAATAAAACCAATCATCTCTAATCTTCTTATGGGGGACTAAACAGTTCCCCCAGATACTCCACAATGCCCACTAGACACAATGTGCACCGCACTGTACCAGCATAAGGACCGCATCAACGGGGAGGAAAACAATGGCTGAACCATAACCTCAGTATACGACCTCATCAACCTTATCTGCAGCTGCATTATTATCATCGAGGTTATTTAGGATATGAAATTAGGTAAAGTTTATGGGATTTATAGCAACATTTATTCAAAAAAGAGGCTTATTTAGTAGTTTGTTTGAAAATGTAATATCTATAAATAATATTTCAAGCAAACCAAACAGGCAGTGCGTTTCTGCAATAAATCTTAAAATAACCGGAGTATTTGGCACTGTTTGAGTGTTCAGTACCCCTGATTACCCTTCGGTACAATTCCAGAATAAAAGCGTTTTGGGATAAATCGATTACATTTTTTGCACATCCTCATATTCCATGGAAGCAGCTCCGACAACACGCAACAGAGATCTTTAAAGGTCAGCACCCTCACCGTTTTAGGGTTTAACTTCCACCATTTCGCTAAAAGACCAACCTTCTGATTTTCTGTGTTAAATCAGTTCCAACATGCAGGTTATTTAGACGATGCCGTGTATTACATTATCTAAACTGTTGGGTTTGACCATATTTTTTGTCCAAAACAGTCCTCCATCAGTTTGTCAGCAGAATCGCCTCTGACTTGAATACAGCTGTATGCAAAACCTCTCTGATGCTCCAACGCCCAAACCTCTCTACTGGGGCCTACCCCCCGCAAAAAAAAAATGAGTACAAAAAAAGTGTGGGGGGATGGGAGAGGTCATGGGGTGATGCTATATGGTTAGTGTAGCTTTATCCTGCATACTCCATTTTTTAAAAGGATATATATATAATGTGATGCATCCAGGACAACGGAAAAAGGATCTGCGTTGGGTAGAGAAAAACACAAAAAAAAATTTTAAAAACTTACTTTGGTGATTTGTGGCTTTTTAATGGTAAAATCTCCCATATATCCGTGTCACTATTTCTCTCTCTCCAGTAATCTATTTCTCATCTTTCTCAGTCCTGGTCTCTCGTCTCTCTCTCCCTAATGATGTTTGGCTGAGGTGCAGGTTAATTGCAGGGTTAACTGACAGTGTAGAGGAGCAGTGTGCTGTGAATATGAGACGAAAGCGAGGTTTAGTCACAGCGTGTGGATGAGAAAAGCTGTGCATAAGTTTATTGAATTGTTGCAGGTTTGCATGCTGTGTGTGTCATCCGCTGGGCATGAATGAGCAACAGTAAGAGCAACGCTTTGAAGGGAGGTTAAGCGTGTGTCTTTGTTTTCATGTGAACGGCTGACATGCAAGATTTGTGTAAAACTCACCTCAGCACTGGTGTCACCTCTGCTCTCTATCTCTGTGGAATACAAAAAACAATGTCTTTGCTGCCACAGTGTTACATTCACTGGAATTTGACTTGTTTTACAACAGCGAGTAATGAATATCTGCAGAGGCAGATAATGTTCCTGATTATTCAGTGTGTCCTGCTCAGGAGTCTATTTCCTCTCCTGCCTGCTGACTGCTCAGACTGGAGTACATGACCGAGGAGCAGCTCTATTAATGTACAGTCTAACTGCAATATGTATTAATGGATAACATGCCTGTATAAAAAGACCTATATAGCCAATACAAACACTTGCATTCAAGTAAAATTTTGCAAGTCTTATATATCAGTCTGTGCCATTCACAGGAAGGAACATAAGGTGTTATCAGCAACACCACCGCAATCTGTCTTCATACAAACACTAATTCTACCAGATATCGATTCAAGCTTCTCTATCTTTTCATTGAATGCACACACACATGCGTTTGGGTGCAGAAGGAAATACGTATACAAAAACAAACACACACAGACTTTTCAAGAGAGAGCTGAGATTCAACAGCATTTCAAACGTACAATAAATGCACAGAATCAAGATAATTATCCTTTTCTACTGACTGTGTGACAAACAGATCAATGCAAACAGCTCATGACATTTATCAGATAGAGTCAAGGACCTCTACATTAGTGCTGATGCTCACCTCGCTCAAGATGCTCAAGTGGCCCAACATTATTGATATGGAGTCCACAAAGCAAAGGACAAAGGTAATTCATTCATCTATGGAGCATCCAAATGAGGGATTGCTGGAGACCTGTGTGTATGAAATGATAATTTGAGGAACTGTACTTTTGTTGTATTTACAACATGCCAAAGTGAGTGTGTGTGTGTGTGTGTGTGTGTGTGTGTGTGTGTGTGTGTGTGTGTGTGTGTGTGTGTGTGTGTGTGTGTGTGTGTGTGTACAAGTCATTGTTCTGAGCCTGACAAGTGACAGTTCATCCCTCAACAAATGTGCAATGTGATTTTTGTCATTGTGAAATGACAAACGGTGACATCTTGGATTTTAAGTCTTTCTGCTTTGCATGGCCAAAACTTCACAAAGAGTCCACAACATACAAAGATGACTTTTAGGACAACTTTGGAGGGAAGTACGCTAACCACTCTTTGTACGTTCGTTTGTTTTTTTATATGTATGTATATATATATATATATATATATATATATATATAAAATTATTGAAATAAATTGCAATTTTTTTATTATTTTCTTGCTACAAGGAAAATAAATATAAATGTCAAACACTAGGCGTTGTAACTACATAAAAATATTATCAGGATACAATCACTTTATTCAAATTCATTCTGAAAAATGTCTGGCTTGACTGCAGAGGTACATTGTAACTTTATTAGCTAACATCATATGTCATAATATTTCAGATTACCATGGGAACATAAAATCAACTGCAGTAGGTGGAGGAGACTACGAGGTATATTAAATTAGACTATGTTTAATTTTCTGTGAGCACAAACGAGTTGTACAGTAGAATTTTAAAAATGAATAAATTTAATAAACATTTCCATATCAATATAAGCTTACCTGTGACCACGTGGTCCACAGTAGCATTACTGAGGCTCTAAAAAAAAAAAAAATTTGGTTTATCCTGGGCAGGTGTAACAGTGCATCCAAAGTACAGTAAAGTTTTCTTCAAACTTCCAGCTCCCAACTTATCTCTCTGCCTGTCTGCAGTGTGTGTGTGTTTGCGTGTGTACAGAAGTTGGTAATAAACGACTTGCATGGTTTAATATAGGCTAGTGTTTGCAGTATCTTGCCATATATTACCATTTCTCCTTGGAGGGGCCCCTTGCATTCAAATCAGCGGCCGACTGCCTGATCGTAGAGGACAGCTTTCTAGGCCCCTTGAATTGTTCACCAGGAACAATGGATTCCTTTGTCAACGTGTTTCTCTTTCTCTGCCTTGACAATACTAGAGGGTCCTTCTGGCTCTCTGCACTTAAGAAATGTTTGCAAAATTACACCTCTTTATATGCCTCTCAAAACAAGTAGCAGTGCCAGTATAAAAGTGTGGGAGGTTTAAGGGAAAATGCACCGGAGATTCGTTTCTTTTCTCTTTGATAAACTTCAGCCACTGTTTTAAAGCAAATTTCCTGCATTTAAGAATGGCTTTTTTTCTTTTGTTTGTTTGCTTTTTTTTCTTTTTTTTTGCTTGGAGACAATTTTTCACTAAATTCAAATGTTTTGTCCTGTTAGGGAAAAAGTATTAAATTAAAAAAAAAGGTGTGGGGGAAACAAAGTAACGCAAATTCGCTGGAAATATAAATATGCAAAAAAAAAAGGAAAGGAAACTAATAAAATTAACAACTTGCATGTCAATTATGATAACATCTCAATAAATATCTTCAGAGTACGTCATAGATGAATAAGTTAACGCCATATATTTGTGTGACTTTTCTGATCCCCCTGAAGGTGGTTTATTTGGAGAAAGAGTGTTTCTCTTTGAGTCCTGTTATAAACTATAAGCTGTGTATATCTGCATAACGAGCTTATAGTGCGGAGCTGCCCACCGGGCTGCAGTGCTGACCTCTCCCTCCTCCTGATGAATAGGACCATAAGCAGATGCCCAGCTGTGCCTATTCGGGCCTTCAACAGCATTTCGGAAATCGGTATGATTTTCCTGGGAAAGTTGTCTCCACACACCGGGACAATCTCTCCACTATTTCAGCCTGGCACCGGTGCTCCCCATTATTATTAATATTATTGTTAGCATTACTATTATTATCATCACTATTGTTATTATTGTTATTGTTATTATTATTATTCAACTCGATCAATATTTTACACAATTCAAAAATATTTTTTTAAGTTGAATATACAAACCACAGAGAAAGAACGAAATCAATTGAGATGCTGATTGAGATGCTATTTTTATAGAACAACTATTTAAATCCCTCCTTATGCCATTAAGGCTACATCCATTGTTTGGAGATTTTCAAAAGCAAAAATTCCCCACTTCTTATAAATGAGTTGCTTTAAATTCACTTACACTCTGCATCCATGGTGCGTATTTACGCAGAGAAGAAACTCAACTTTCCCTGGCATATGCGTAATTGTGCAGATTTGTACAAGAGCCTGGTCCTGAAGCTCACCTCTCTGCTCCTTCAACGTACATTTTCAGTCAGATGCTTCCGCCAACTTTGCTGTTCATAAGCCTGCGCGCATTTTATCGCCTTTACGCGCACACTGCGATTAAACGAGGCTACATTTTGCACGTTAGATCACCTGATTTGAACCTTGATGTGAAGCTCTTCATGCACCTGCTGCGGAGAGCTGATAAAGACAGGCGTGGAGAAATTAGAAACTGCATACATATTTATTTTTGGAGTGCTTTTGGCGACAAACTTCGCGTTCAACTCCTCCGCGGCACGTTTCTTTAAATGCAATTCAAATGCAAAGGCATATTTTCCCAGCATACCTCAAAAGTCCAGGGGCCGCAGCTCGCACAACTGGGGCCGACTCTCTTCTCTCTTTTGTTGGGGCTATTGTGGGGGGCTGCGTGTTGGGATTGGGGGTGTAATGAGGGGGCTGCGACCCCCCGATGGGGGTGCATTTGCTGTCCAAAGACCGTTAGACAGTGGCTGAATGAATGGGGCCTGAATGTCATTGTAATGCACAGGGACAACTCCCCCTTCATTCAGCTTAAGATGTGGAGGCCGCTCAGCTCGGCAGAGGGAGAGACGAGGAGAAAAAGCAACAGCAATTCAATTCACAACCTCGCTCCTGTGTGCTACATCGTGCATGTGGAGAGACGCGGAATGTATTTCTTGACTAAAGTTTAGGCGTTATGCTTGCATGCATTTTTTTCCCCTCCTTTGCACAGCTGAAAGCCTGCGGTTGCACAAAATGGAGAGAAGATGTGATGGAGCCACAGTATGGTGCATAGCTGAAGGATGCCAGCAACGACGAGAGTAAGACACTGAACAAAGGATTTTTTTGAGTCCAAGCCGGCGTGGATTTATCAGTATAGGCTATATTTGGACAGAGGACGCTTCTCCTGCAGCACGGCTTATTGCATTTTGCTCAATTTTGGCAGCGGGAGCCAACAGTCTTACAGGCCTAACAAATGAGCTGAGGTAGTAAATTGTCTTGCATTAACGTAGATGCAGGAAGCTCGTTTTCAGATGCAGATTACGACGGAGGGGTGAGATGAGGCAATATGCACGCCTGTTAAAATAGTTAATAATTGCATTTGTTTGAAAATAAGAGCGCATTTGCGATTCTTTGGGCTATGGAGACTAAATGGCAGCGGTTTCATCCTAAACACCGCTGACGGTTCCTCCTCTCCATCTCTTTGTTCAGCCAACAGTGGGAGGTATAGACACAAGCTACAGAAGAAGAGGGAAACATTTGAAAATGCAGTGACATTTTCTTCCGGGACAGAAATCAATCTATTCCAGTAGGATTTCATCGGAACGATATTTAAATGCAGAATATGAATGCATGTAGGCCTTGATGTGAGGCAGTGTGGAGAGGAGTTGTTTGTGTGAGAAGGTCAAAAAAAATTAATCATAAAGCCAAAGGCTCAGTTACACTAATTGATGCTAAATTGCTTTAGAGTAAAAAAGAAAAAAAAACAAGCAATACATGGGCTATAGCCAACAAAACAGAGAACGAGCGTCTTCATTTGATTGAGTTAAATAGGGAAAATATGTAAAACTACTTTTGAGAATCTGGATAATGGAAATTGAAGCAACAGGCAAAAATATCCTTCTGCTTTACCAGTTTGAAAAAAAAACCCCACAATAATGCATTTAGGGAAGCTGACAAATATTCACCTAAATGGCACAACAGTCACCAAGTCAGCATCTTTAAAGCTAAAAGTAAATAACTGTTTCATTCAGAGTTTACAAAGAAACTATTACATTCATTACAATTTATCACACAATCGTTTAGGCTATAAGATATCTCCTGTGCTTGTGCATTGCTTAAATGCGCATTATTTCTGTATTCCCCTTTAATGCAGAAGCAGTAACTCTGCTGCAGTAGCATGTGATGGGAGTCCTGATCATCCCGGATCACAGGCCGCAGGCCTTAGAAGAATAACCGTGAACACGGTGCAGTTTTGCAGATTTTGCAAACATACAGTTCGATGTAAATGTGACATAAAACGTTTAGTCCCAAAAGGAAAACAACTGAATGCTGATGTGGGCCTGTATCACGTGTAATAGTCTGCATTTGCAACAGGCTAATCAGAATACCAATGTTTAATAAGCAATGCTGAAAATCTTTCACCTTTTGCTTCCCATTACATCTTGGCAAAATTTAGGTGCGGAGGCAAATGGGGCTGTGCTTAAGGTTTCGGATGAAAACTTGATTTGGTGCGTTTGCAAAAATCATAAAGGAACCAGGCCACAGCTGAGCTTATCCGTATTTTTGTTCACTATAAACCTGAAACACCATCTGAAGTAGAAATCAACCTGCCGGACGTGGACGTGCACGGGGCAAAAGCGTCAAGGTGCTGGCATTCAGGTGCACACAGGCGACACTGGAGCTCTCGTGGCATTTTGTCTTCTTCTGCATGCAGCCTGCGTTGCATTTGTTAGTAAATTTTCGGCCATTCCCTTCAAAACCAGCCTACTATCTTGTAGCCACAAACAGTAAAGCTGCACCGATGCATACATGCACGACGCGCTGCAGAAAGTCAGGTCGGCGGTTTCAAGGACATTTGGGGCTGATGAGGATTTGGTTTTAATGGGGGGGGGGGGGGGGGGGGGTGGCGGCTTGGGCCCCGGGCCATGACGTCATTGTGCGCCCATGTAATCCTCTTGCGCTGAAGCCCAATCAGCAGAGACTCGCAATTGTCTAGGATGGGAAGAGAGGGGCGCTCTAATCCGGGAGACAGTGGATCACACAGCCCGAAAGAGAGAGAGAGAGGAGAGCAAGAGAGAGAGAGAGAGAGAAGGAGGGGTATGCATCCAGGGCTGGATTGTGCCTGAAATGGGTCAGATTAAAAAGACTCGAACCGAGAAAGGAACCGACTGACTCTTGGTGGAGGGAGGACATTTCTGAAGACGAAGAAGCCATTTTCCCCACCTCAGAGCCGAGTCAGCCTCCCTGTCTGCAGCAGCTTTAGGGATATGCTAGAGCGACTTGGTGTTTTTTTTCCCACAGATACTGTAGCCTCATGTAAAAGTAGCCTTCTGTAGTTTGTCAGCTGCATGAGAGGAGAGAGGAGGCATCGCGCGTTTTGTCCGAGGGCGTTGATCATGGACAAGTCGAGGAACTGCATCCAAGCCAAGTTAAATGGAACATACAGTACTCTTCGCAGTGGGATGTATGACTTCAAACAAATAGCCTTGTGACGCACGACCGCTTGCTTCCTTCTGTTTCTCACTCTTGTCTTTGTGTCTTTTTGGGGGGGTCAGGGTAACGGTGTAAATTGAGTGGTTTTGAGGAAGGACAAAGCGAGAGGCTGGGTAGCTTGAGCTGTCATTCTGTGCGGAGAGGTTTACCAGCCAGGAGATGCGTAAAGACGCACCACCACCACGATTCAGAGAGTAGAATGGTGTTGCAAATGCTATGCTGGGCTTTTCTTTTTTTGTTTCCAGGTGCAAGCTTTGATTTACATCCTTTGATAATGGGCCGTGTTCTGATGGGGTCTGGTGCTGAGCTGTGGCGCAGTGATATCAATATTTCTTTGCGTGGAATCCAAAAGAGGCGCAGGAGAAGAATGTGGCGGCGCGTGTTATTGCTGGTGTAGGCTATAAATCGGCTTTAGATTTGAGTGTCCAAATGCGTGTGTTTGTGCGCGTGATTGTGTTGCAAATCGGCTTTAGTTTTGTGTGCGTGTGAGAGAGAATCTCTCTCTGTGTGTGTGTGTGTGTGTGTGTGTGTGTGTGTGTGTGTGTGTGTGTGTGTGTGTGTGTGTGTGTGTGTGTGTGTGTGCAGTCGAGCGCGCGCACGGAAACGGGAGCTGGAGGCTACTTAAATCGCAGTCATGCGGTCTTGCATCCTCCTTGGCGGAAGATGCTGGAGGTTTGAGCGTGTGGAAGTCAGGCAGGGTGAGAAAACCGCGCGCTTGGCTTCATTCTGCGCCCATCAGCAGGGTGAGAAAGGCGACGTCTTCAAGGGTTGTCACTCTGCGTGTTCACAGCGGACCTTGATTTAATGTCCATACAATTAAGGCACGCGGTGAATGCCAAGAGAGGAATCTGCACAGCATCATGCTTCACATTTTTGTTCGTTCATTGTTCCGCCAGGCCGCAGGCTGTAGGTTTTACTACTTTGACCCTCAATGCCACACACACACAAAAAACAGGCCCTGGCTGCTGCCAACCTTCAACAGTAAGATAAAGCTGACTGCTGTACTGTCACTCAACTGAGCGCGTGTGCGTGTACGCGTGCCTATGTGTGTGAGTGCGTGTGTGTTTGGATGGACGCAATGCGTACTTTAATAGGCCATTATAGTGTAAAATGAGGTTACCCCAGTTAACGTTTGTATCCTGTCGTTAGTCCAAAATATAGGTTTTAAATGTCGATTTAATCTGATCTCCATCTATCAATTAAATCTAAAATGTAGCAGATACGACGTAGGTTTAGGAAAACAATTGGACTTTCGCCAAGTGGGGTCAGTGGCCATCCTTAGGATTTTTACCAAAACCTATTTGCCAAACGTTTGAATTTATGATCCTTTTAATGCATCTTAACTTGATTTTTTTTTTTTTTTAAATTTAGGACTCATTGGAAGGCTTTAATTTTCAAGTGCGCCATTCTTATCCCTTCCATGTAAAAAAAAAAAAAAAAAAAAAAAAAAGCTTATTGTCAGGCAGCACAATCAATTCCAAAAAGCGGGAGGAGTGACCTAAATATGAAATGCAAAAATAATAAATGATAAATGTTTAAAATGAAGAGTTAAACTAAAACTCAGGTTTTTGATGCATCGGCTGCAAATCCCGCCTAGAAATTACACCCAAACCTAGTGTGCGTCTGATAATGGAGACATCCACGGCGCTTAGTGCTGAATGTTAAATCTTTAGTAGTCTGTTCTAGTCCTGAAAATTTTTTGCAATATGTAATGGAGGCCATCACTAAGGTGTGGGCTGTATTCTCGTTTTTTAAATATTATTTTATTTCAGCTGAAATTGGAGTGTGCTAAATCATTTCAAGAGTGAAAAGTAGGCCAGCAGTTCCAGTCCACCACACCTTGACTGTGTGGCTCAGACCTCAGGCCCAGCAGAGGCTGAGGAGCCTCCAGGGGATTCAAACTAATGACGGCTGCAGTGTTTATTCGGATGGAGTCAGCATATAGAATGTAAGTGATTCAATGCCACCTACAGGCGTCCATCTGACAGCGCATGAAGGTGGACACCACTGAAGGCCATAACGATGAATACCGGACTAAACAAGATAAACACGCACAAAATACACTGCATCTCAACACACCAACTCGGATTTTGTTTTGCTTTCAAACTATTGCTTGGCTGTGAACACTAAAACAGAAGATTGTTTTTTTCTAGACAAAACATTAAAATTCAGCTGAGAGAAGTGTGATTTTAACAACCAAATCTATGCCGTTGACTCATACTTTTGAATAAAGGTTATTTTATAGACAAATGAATGAACTAAATTAACCTCAAATTGGCAAAAGTTGCATTTTTCTTTCATGTTCCAGCATCATTAGTTCAATACAGGCTTTTTTTCATGGAAGCTGAACATTCAGGGTCCTAAAAAAATACATTATCATAATTAAAGGACACAGTCATTAATTTTAAACAACCAGCATGATAATATTTATGACATGAATACATATTTTTGGATTATTTATTCAATTAATAGGTTAAAAACATCTTTTTTTATGTTTCTAATTTATTTTGTGTTGGGCATTTGCTACCCTGACATTCAGAGTAGAGAGTCTGTTTGCTATATTTTACCTTAGTTGGATGCATGTTTTGTACTGTTATAAATAAAGCCTGAGCTGCACTCAGTTTTCTACTTGTTCTTGTGATTATTTCATGAGGAATTACACATGGTCATGTCAACTCTGCTCCATGCATGTCACATTTGCAGAGCCATATTCAATCCGAGTTAATTCTATAAATGTAGCAATAAAAAAAGACATATTAGCTATCTTGTAATGTCGATGTGAAACAGAGAACGTCCCTGCTCATCTGAGGGCGATTCATTCTTTTGCATGACGTTCACATACATCTAAGACGCAAGAAAATGTTCCATCTACTTACAGCGTTCTCACTCCAGATAGCGTCTTTTGCTTCATTTTGTGACTGGCACGTCCCACCAGCAGTTCTTCCAAATCAGAGGATCAGCACCATGGAGAGCTCCTGTCAAAGAAAGAACAGAAAATCCACTGTGGAATAAATTCGCTGTTAAAAAAAAAAAAAAAAACCTACATTTTCAGGGCCTTAAAGAGAATGTGGAGACCATCTCCAGCTAAACAATTGGATTATCAAAAAATTACTCTTCTTACATGCACAGATTCCAATTTAAAGCATCTGTAAATATTTTTTTAAGGTTAGGTTAGCCACAGAAATGTCAGAATCCATTTAATAAATTTATAATTAAGAAACGCTTCATCCCACGCAGCAGCATTACATTTGTGCACTCCAACTCTCTGGTGGACCGTCTGAAACTGTGGAAACAGATGACAGCTTTGGTAACAGCGCAAGATACAGAATACAGATGTTGAAAACATGGTGGGAATAATAAAACTGTTACAGCTCGGAAAACCTTTCCATGACATTTAAGCACTAAAGCTGCCCTGCATAGCTTCCTCTGTTTGTCACTGTAGGCGTCTGTTAGCTGCTAACAGAGAATTCATGAGATCAAGACAAGGTAATTTCTGAATGGACAGTTTATTAAGGCTTGATTTCTTCTATAAAGAAAAACCAAGATAGATCTTTTGAACAAGGTATATCCACTACAGCTGTGGTCTATAAGATAACCAATGTCGATTTAGTATCTCATGTCATTTCTCCTTTTCTAGTGTTGATAAATATACTTCCGTGGCTATCCTGACATCCCTCTTTCAGCAAACATCTTCAGACAGTTAACGTGCAAGTTAGCCCTGTACTACAATCACAACCAGCTTCCTGAGGCTAAGACGGCTGCGACAAAGCCTTCGATGGCATCCTTTAGCTTCTCACCCACCCCCGACTCTACGCTGCACGGAGAGAGTGGCGATGGTGAAGGCAAACATGTGAAGGGCGTTCACCGTATTGCTTGGATATCCTAGCTATTAATTAGTGCAGGTGAAACGGAGAAGAAGAAGAAGGAAAGGCTACTGTTAGAGGTCAGTTCTCTAGACAGCAGGTGGGTACACTGGCCAGGTAAAAATAACAGAGCTTCACACATCTGGAAATACTGCTGTGAAGGACACAGTTCACACACGAGTTACTTCATCAAAGTGCACCACTCCTGCCATCTCAATAGTAGAATGGGGTAAGGTTCCCACAGAAACAAGACAGATCAAACAGCACATAAATTACCTAATCTGAAAATGCACACAGTTTACTGTCCAGGCCACATTAACCTAAACAGGTGCAACCAACAACATTATCCGTTTCAGATCAAATATTTCAAACAGAAAATTGAGAAGTGGAATCTGAAAATTGAATTCAGTTACCATGAGGCTACATCAGATTAACACAAATACACAACTGAGAAAAGATCCCTTCAAACGAAAGAGGCAGCCATATCTGTTAGCAGCATTCCTCTCTGCATCATTTGTAACCTTGCAATCCACAAAACACTGAAGCAACAAATTCAAACTAGTCAAGAGAAAACCTGCTGATCCCAAACGCTGATCTCGCAAACAAATAATCTGCATTCTGGCTTTGACATTCTTGCCTGAATGACATGAGAACAGGGGCACATTGTTGTTGGTTTTTTTTTCTTAAAAACTGTTGACTAAAAACAGCACCTTGACCCTAAAGACAAGCTGCAGGGAGGGTAATAGTTTTAACATCTCCTGCAGACTTACTATATTGCAGCTTGCCATGCATGGGCACACACTTCTATTAATGATTT
Source organism: Amphiprion ocellaris (assembly GCF_022539595.1). Classification (NCBI taxonomy): domain Eukaryota; kingdom Metazoa; phylum Chordata; class Actinopteri; family Pomacentridae; genus Amphiprion; species Amphiprion ocellaris. The sequence continues at coordinate 27,025,066 of NC_072773.1, forward strand.
CATTTTTTTTAATATCCAATCTTTTTTTTCTGTACCTCAAAGTACTTTACTTTATCATAATCAATGGTTTCAGTCTAGAACAAACTATAGTTGCAACAACCAAAAAACACACAGAAACCACATTTCATTCTTATTTTTTTCTTACTCGATAGTAAATCAGTTACATTAATTTTTAGGTTATACATTTTTAGGCTTTCTCCATGAATATATAGGCTCCTACGTTAAAGCTTAGCATTACGACCAACATGATAGACTTAGCAAAACCAAATTTGAGGAAAAAAAAAAAACAAAAAAAAAAACCAAAACAGAGGATTAAGACAGAATGACGGTGAATGGACAATTACGTGAACCCTCCCCCTTTTCGCAGAACAAAAATGCAATAGCAACAGTTCAATGTAGCAGTTACATCATTACATAATTCTGATAAAGCAATTTAAAATGGTGGATGCGACAATTCTCTCAGACTGGGTTGTGTACACAAGCAGAATCTCCTGATGAAACATACAAAAAGATCCCTTCAAGACAGACATCAAAGAATGCAAAGCAAAGGGGTGTGAAAGATGTCAATAGTACAATTTTTGATTTAAATGGTGAGAGTTCTGGTTGTGGAGGACACATCCATTATTTCTTTCCCAGAGGCCATTGCAATTCCTCCTCTGAAATGTCTCGAGTCCCGTGTGACTTCACACTATCCCTGATTTCTCCAGCAGTGTCACTGTTTGAGCAGTTCTTTTGAGAAGTCATCGATAATTAGAAAAAAAACATTAAGGCTCCAGAAAACAGGTTTCTGAAATGAAAACTGTCAGTAGTAAGCCAAAAAATAGAGATTTTGTCGATTTGAATGAAAAATAGATAAACCATTGAAGTTTTATTATCGCACAGTTCCAAGTCCAACATTGCCTTTGGGATCCTCCAACCCTGTTGGCACAGTTAAACCTCTGAAGCATGGCAATGTTGCCCCCAAATGGACAAATAGGGGCAGGACACATCCGTTCCTGATTGTACTGAAATATAAAGTGGCAGATTTTTTCTCCATGGTGCAGTCAAACCCTGATTCAGTTGGAAAGAGGAGGGGATGGGGGCAAGAGAGAGAAAACCAGTCTGGTGAGAGAAGAGTACGTGATGGAACGGGAGGAAAAATATACTCAAAAGAAAAAAAATAACTAAAGACTGTGGTGGTGGCTAGGTAATACATTAAATCAGCTTGTTATCCCTGCACAAGAAGTGGTGGTACATGGGGCAAAAAAAGCACAAGTCTCGACAATGGCAGAGATTCACCAGGATTAAATAGAAAAAAAAAATGAAGGGCTTGGTTGCATTTTCATATTCTTCTGTCTCTTAAATCAAGTCCTAGTGTAACTGTTGATCAAGCCAAGGATAAATGTCTTCTATTGTTTATTCCTGTTTTGGCGCTCCTGTTTGGAAAGAGAACAACAAAGAAATAACATTAGGCAAATAAATGTTACATAACAGTGCAGTCAGCTACAGGACTTTTTGTTGAACAGACATTCACACGTATCTACTTCAAGCAATGGCAAAATAATATATTACGTAAAATTTCATCTTCACTGTGTGAACACCACAATCAAAAGCACCAATTAATAAACACAATACTAATGGCACAGTCAATGACAACAATAAGAAAATAAGACAGTTCTTTACCTGATCCAACCGAGAGCGGTTCTGTATCTGAGCAGGTTCAAAAGTCTGGCAAAAGGACCAAATAAGAGGAAACAAAAGCAAGAATTACCTTCTCACACATCAACAGTCAAATGTAGTAGCATCTATGTGAATAATGTGAGCATGAGTCCAGCCCTGTTTTCTAGTAAAAGACAACCAAAAACCCTGTTGGTTTATTCAAGGTAACAGTATGAGATGATTGTACCCACCTTGCGCACCTCCTCCTCTTCCTCCTGCCTCTTCTCATAATGGGAGAAATCATCAAAGATGGAGGTGGTGTGTTTGTAGGTGGCGATGATCTTGAGCACCTGTTTGGCCTTCTCCAGAGGAACCTCCTGGGTGTCACGGGAGTTGGTCACTGGCTTGTTGTCGTTGTTCTCCAGGCGGATGTGGCGCAGCTGGCTATTAGGCACATCCTTAACAAACAACCAGTCCACATCAAACTTGCCCTTCCACTTGTCCTGTGCCCAAACGCCAGCACTGGTCCCATAGTCCACTGGCGAACGCATTTCTGCCACACCGCAGAAATGACCACTGCCATTGACACTGAACAGCAGGTACACGGGACCTTTACCATTCATGGCCCGGAACGCTGAGTCCAGCCGCTTGTTGCCATGCTCCGTGCTGCACCAGATGGAGTACTTGATGGAGCGATGAATATCATCCTCGGAGTAGCTCTTGATGATGAAAACACGACCGTTCTTCAGGTTCCATTCAAAGTCCTTGGGGTTGTAGCTATGGGAGGCACGCAGCTTTTCCAGCACTGGGTGGGACTCTACACCAGGTCCCTGGCTGGCAGATGTTTGGGGGCCGTTGTTCCCACTACCAACCACACCCATCACCCCACTACCATCATGGCCAGGACCACCCTGCCCATAGCCTTGGTTTCGGTTGCGTGGGGCAACCCAGCGGGTCTGGGGTTGTGGGGGCTGGGTGTGGTTTTGGTAGGGCTGTGGTGGTGGCTGATGGTGCTGGTGATGGGGAGGCTGGGGCTGTAAGGCCATAGGCTGCATCTGGGGCTGCACCAAAGACTGGGGAGGGGGGGGCTGCATGGGTCCTTGCTGCATGGGGGCTTGAGGTGGCATGGCATGAGGCAAGCCAAGAGGCTGCTGTTGCTGCAGTGGAGCTGTGGCTACTTTAGTCACAGGGCCCTTGTCCCAGGTCCCAATGTTCATGTTGTGTTTGATAGGTGGTGGGGGGAGAGCTCCCCCTGGATTGGGCATTCCTGGCTTCACCTTAGCTTTCAGCTGCTGTGGTTTAGCAGGTTTGCTGGCAATTGCTGCCCAAGAGGTGGGTTTAGGTGGTGGCATTCCAATAGGTGTGGCTCCATTTCCTGTGGCTGCCACCGCAGGTCCACCAATCACAGATCCTACAGCCTTGACTCCTGACCCCTGACCAGTGACATCCCCACCGATCTTCAAACCAACCATACCCTGCTCCAGGCTGTTCATACCAGGGGCTTTGTTCAGGGTGTCATTGTGAAAGCCTGTCTGACCATCAGGCACCAGAGTGCCTCCCAGGGAGCTGGGAGGATAGCTATAGCTGCCACCGTAGGCTGAACTTTGAGTCTGCTGGCCCTGGGAGCCACTTGTGCCCCAAGCAGAGAAGGCAGGGTTTTCAGGGAAAAAGTTAAACCTGTGGGGGTAGATACTGCTTCCCAAGCCCCCTGGCTGGCCAAACACTGTGTCCGGCATGAAGTGATGGTCTCCATTACTCAAGGGTCCATAGGGGGTGAGGTAAGGAATCGGGGGGTCCCCACCTGTGGACCAGGGAGCCTCACTGAGTGGGTATGGAAATCCAATGGAAGGAGCGTAGTAGCTGGACAGGTAGGGGTCGGTGATGGATTGGTAACTGTTGTTCTGAATAAATGAGCGAAAGTCAGCAGTCACAACATTGGCAAATAACGTAATGTTAAAATTAGCCTGTAAAAATAAATAAAACTTTGTTTGCTATAGTATTTGCTTTACACTTTACAATTTTGTTTCAGGTAATGCTTAACAAACACAGTTCATTGCTTAGTCCATCAGTTTAATGGTTTCACTGTGTGAACATTTCCCATATTGCAGCATTTGATAATGACCACTATACTTGAAAATAATGTGATAGAAGATGGAGAGCGGAAGTTACCTGAGTTGATTGACCAGTAAGGTATGGCTCAAAGTCATTGTCATGGACAGTCTCCTTCTGATGCAGTGAACCATTTTGCACTACAAAGACAAAATTGCAATAATGAAAATTTACATGTATGGGTGATGGTTCTGTTTAACTTCTGAAGCTGCACTTGCCAATAAAGCATACAACAGATTTAAAGATAACCCTGGGATTATGTATGGGTAAAAATCTAAATATATCAAAAGGAAACATTCACTCTTTTCAAGAACTCAGATCTGTCTGTCCCTACTACATGTATTTTTCCAAAAGACAAAAAGAAACATGAAAATTAGTAAGCTATGCCAGATAGCCCTGTGGAACTTGACTTTATCCTGCCCTGCAGGTGAATCAGCCTGTAGCTTGTTGCCAGCCAGACCTACAGGTAAAGAATGACTCAAGACCTGTCTGCCACTCCACCTTTTCCAGCAACTGCAGTTGATCAAAGGTGGCATCGTAAACAAAATATAACAGTACTGCCACCAGTGTCATTGCTGGAGAAGAACTGACAACAACGAACTACTGGGTAATCATTCTGCACAAGAAGCAGTATTGATGGGTTTGAAAAAAAATAATTAAAAAAAATATGTAACTGTGTATTTATGTTTATGGTCCACATCATTTGGTTTTGAAATACTGAGTGTCTGCCAGCACAATAGGTGGCGATAAAACCTTAAGGCTGTGGCCTAATTCAATCCACTACTACTACAGCATGTTTTGGTCATGACAACATTCAGTGAAATATGATTGGAACATCCTGATGATAAGGACGAACAGTAGTGATGTGGATTATGAAGCATTTGAACAATTCAATTTCAACAAGAATCTCAAGTTGTCAGAGCTGATCAAAGCCTCCACTCCTTGCTAAACAGCAAATTGCAATATTTTACAAACAATTTTCAAGGCTACAGCAGTGAGTGTCACACTCAAACAATACATTTAGATGTAATATTGTGATACCATAACCTCATGTACCCAGAAATGTAAATGTCAAACCAGAACGGCAACGTCAAATCAGAGACTGCACCAGTATTGTGCTGGGAAAACTGTGGTTAGCATCATTAACAACTTATCATCATGGAAACAGCAATAAACAAAAGAAAGTTTGCATAAAAAGTCACAGGTTCAAAAATTTTATCCACAATGACCAATGGTTTTCTAAATTCGCTTGCCCCTTTAATGACATACTGGATATTAAACAATAGTGTCAGAGAGTGCACATTTTTACCACTGAGTTTACATCTAAATACTGTTTTTGCAATATATTAATACAGGACTACTGAGTGATGTATCTGGGAAACAGTCAGCCAAGTTAATTAAGAAAAAGATATTTCCTTTCCAATATGTCTTTTCATCTGAGGAAAGTGACACAATAGCAAATTAACTTGTCACCTCAGTTTAATAATTTAATCTGTACCTTCCATCACATCCTCAGCATAATATAGCTACTCTGCCAGAATGCTGTGGAGCCTGACAGTAGTGTATGTCAGGGGAGAATAAGACTATCGCTGATTTAACTGGCAAAGGCCCAGACTATACATATGTCCAAAGAATTTATCTTGACTCACCTTTAGATGCTTGTCCCTTTGATCTCTGCATCCATGTTGCACCATACAAAACAGAGAAAAAAAAAGAGACAAGATTATTTTCAGTAGGTCTGAGATTTCACACGTAGGTTTGGACTGACTACAGTCCATGATGTTATCTATTCATTGCCATGGAACTGAACATAAGACTACTTCCTGAAGAAAGGCAATGCAAAACATCTACCTACAGTTACTCTACAGTTAAAGGTGCAGATGCTTACAGCTGGCTATAGAGGTTACTGACATTCGTTTAATGAAATATACAATTTAGTGTATAACTTGTGTTAATTAACAAGCTAATGCTAGCGTCAATTCACAAACAACTTCGCTAACTAACGTAGCTCCCTTAAAACGGCTTTCTGAACGCCACCAGCCTTGATGCAGCTTAAAAACTTAGTTTCCCTTAACAGACTACAACCATTTAGGTCAACCTAGACAACACAACACATTACACTGAAAGTTATTATTAACAGAATAAGTTAGCCTGAGCCTTTATGTCAATCTGTTTAACTGGCTTTAGATTTCACGCATTCAGCCAAAGGCTGACACTTTTTTTTCTCCTTCGTCGGTTACACTGCAAATGATTTCTTTACAGATGTGTTTGACAATGGGCTGCTAACGTGTGTCATCGTTCTTACAAAAACATTAAAACATTTAATAATTTAACGGAATACAGCTAACTTGCTAGCTACATGCACCGGCCAACGCTAGTGGCTAGCTAGCACTTCCGAGGAATAGCCATAGCCCAATAAATCGTTAACGTTAGCAGGTAGCTAGCTTGCAAGCTCTTTACAGGCGAAGTACGTCGTCCTTCCTACCTGAGGGTCAATGCTTGTGGCAGACATAATTCATTAAGCAAGTCCCTGGATTCTCACAGAGCCTGAGCTTGTGACTGAATTTCAAACCCTGATTTGAAAGCAAGTTCACAGCTCAGTTACAGTTAGCTTTGTGGCTAGTTGTGCTTCTTAGCGTGTGGCTAGCAGTTGTAGCGCAGGCTCAGCTGTATATTTTCCGCTGTGTGGACGTATCCCAACTTCCACAGTTCAAGTCTGTCGCTTCGGATACTGTGTCCGAAAGCACTCAAGTCCCGGTGGAGGTTTTCAAGTTAGCGGTATGTGTCGCCGAATGAGCCTTTCAGATCTTGAATATTTCTGTCTTCGGTCGCCTCTTACTTTGTCTCTTTTTTTATTCCACAGAGCCCTCCTCAGTTACGTTAAAGCCCTGTACACTTCCCCAATGGCTGCTCCATCCGGGCTTTGAGCCGCCGCTGTAGTTCACGTTGTTCCCCGCGGGGTGGCAAAACTTTGAAGCATCCTCTCGGTTAACGGTGAATATATCAACTAATGTCAGTGATTTACCGATATAGAAATAGCTAATGAACCCGACTCAGAAACACCCATGGATAGGTTTGCTCTTCTGCTAGCCTTAGCGCTATTTTCTGCAGCCTCTGTGGTGTCCATACGGAGTAAACAGCGCCAGGAGGTGCCAGCAGACTGTGTGGTTTTCTTAGATCTGACAGTTCAGTTCAATCATAGACTGTATGAGTGCAACACAGACCTCGTGTGAGACTTTCTGGAATTTAAAAGATGACACTAGGTGCAAAAAGGCCACAGTGAACTTTATTTAAAGCACATCAGTGAGGTCCTTCATGTTTTTACAGTCCAGCCTGCAGCCAGATGTTTTTAGCAGTTAAAAAAACCCAGCAACTATAAATGTAGGACACTTCTGACTGTTATGACCGACAATTTATCTTGATCTGGTTAGACTCTGAACTGTAGTTATTATTCTATTTCACCACCAGGAGGTAGTAATGATACATACACAACCCCCAAAACTCAGTCAAAGGTCAAATTAGTAACTTACTGTATATATTATGTGCAAACAATATTATATGAACAGTTCACACTGGCTTTGGTATTTTTGATATCTACAACACTCATACTACAAGAGCAGATTTAATTTCTCATCTTGTGTCTATTATATTTTGACTTGATGTTCCCCTTTTCAAACTCCCATTCACTATAATTTTAACATCCCAAATTTGGCCAATGTGAAACTTATGCACACAATAAATACCACAAAGATAACACTGGTACCCCCTATATCTCTGCTTATTGTCTTATACCTCAAAGGAAAGAGTGAGCTTATTATTTTATGTTTTTAACCAGTTAAAACTCACATTTTAATTATTAATTTGCAAGTTCAGAATCAATACCTATGGGATAAAGCTGAAAAGGCTTTACTACACTTTAATTCCTATATGTGATGTAATCTGAATCATCTGAATTAATCCAGCATGCCACTAATGGAAATTTACCACAAAATTAAATGTATTCTCATGAGTTATAGGTTAAATGCCATGCATTTGTAAGCTTTAGGTTACCTTCGTGTGCTTATAACTGTTATTAATGGCTCTGTAATACCCCTTTAATTAGTTGTTAGGCCATTGCATGCTTCTGTAATGATTTTCATGTTGAGCCTTTTTTCCTAAGAGGCGGAGCAACATGGCATGTTCAGGCTGTCATTCATGCAAGGATCAATGAGCATACATTCTGGCATTCAGGGGATTTTCTGGAAAGCAGTCTCCTGTAGGCCGCTGTGCAGGCCCCCGCAGCTGATCATATTATTTCAGCTGGTGTGCTGCACTCACCTTCAGTAGTGCGCTCCACTATGGACCGCAAAAGGGAGGACTGGCATAGGACAACAAGGGAAAGGAAGACCTACATGCTGCAGAATGACGGATGACAGGAGAACTATGCTCCACATCCTCGAGGAGCCTCAGATGCGAAGAGAAGGAGAGAGGCTTCGAACTTTTCTTGACTGGCCAGCAGATGCACCTGTCACATCTGGAGACCTGGCCAGGGCAGGCTTCTTCTTTCTAGGCCCCGGGGATAAAGTTCAGTGTTTCTGCTGTGGAGGGATTTTAAGATGCTGGGTACACGGAGACAGTCCAGCTGCTGAGCACAAGAGGCATTTTCCCACTTGCTGCTTCATACTGGGTCGAGCTGTGGGAAATATTCCTCTCCAAGTTGGCTCCTCGGACTCTGTGGATGGCCAGCTGCTGAGTCAGCTCCAGAGGATGACGATGGATGACCAGGGAACAGCTGGACAAGCCGTCTACCCAGAGATGGAGGCAGAGGATTCCCGGCTCACCACTTTCCACAACTGGCCCACTGAGGCCTCAGTCCAGCCCGATGTTCTCGCCAGAGCAGGATTTTTCTACACAGGTACACAATGTCCTACTATAAAGTAAAATAACATTTTTACCCTGATCACCTTCTTTCTTTTCAGTTTTTGTGCAACACTGAGGATCCTTTAGTGTGTTTTATTGAAATATTCAGCACAGACCTAGTCCCTGCTAGAGTGACCCCTCTATGTGAAAGAGTTCGTAGTACAATTGTCCTGCTGAGTCATGATGTTGTGGACAGAACAACCTGGACAAAGCTGGGGCTGCTAAAGAAGTAGTACTCTACAGCTTCAGGCAAAACACAGGTTGTGAACACAATATCATGAAAAGAAATATAAAATAATGTCTTTGTGAAAGCCTTGATTTTTATACTGTGTCTTTGAAAGCTTAAATTGTCTTAATCGTAATTTTAACAGGTTGTAGTTTGTGCATGAGATTGATTCCTTGTACATTTTGATCAATGTATCTTTTTTTTTTATTTAGGAAAATATTGGGGTGTAAAGACAGTTTCTATATTTACCGTAAAGCTGCAAAGATCGAGTTGATCTGTGTAATTAGACCCTTTTCACAGTAGTTTAACACATTACTGCAGGTCATGGTGACAACGTCAAATGCTTCTACTGTGATGGAGGACTGAGGAACTGGGAGCCAGGCGACGACCCCTGGCAGGAACATGCCAAATGGTTTCCACGGTAACAACAAGATTTTCACAACAACATAAAGACATCAGCTGAATTTATTATTAGGAGTTTTATTTTGTATATAAGTTACTGTGCGAAAGTTTTTGGCATTTCTGCATTCTTATCTGTCATGCATTATCATGTGGGAGATAATGACCCCAAACATATAGCCAGAGTCATAAAGACATATCTACATTCAATTTTCACAACAATTTCTGTTTGACCATCTCTGATTGCCTGTAATTTTTATTGCATAAAATACATAAATACACAAAGGTATCTTTTAAATTTGAGCTTGATATATTAAACACTTTCAGAGATAAGAATGATAGGACGTTGCTTGTCGACACACTTTCAGCACATATTTTTAATGCATTGAAATTTGATTCAAAAATCTGCTATATAGCAAGTAGATAGTAATAGTCTCGGATTATGGGAGAGTCTAGATATGAAATAAAATTGAAGCCTTCATGAAATGTCCCATCTCTGATCACACATAAATTAAGAAAAAAATGATAATACAGAATTCAACTAGTTATATTTTCTGAACAGCACGTGAATGCACTGTACAATAATCCATCCATTATCTATACACCGCTTCATCCTCATTAGGGTTGCGGGGGGGCTGGGGTGAAGGCAGTGGACACCCTGGACAGGTCACCAGTCTATCACAGGGTAGTCAAACAAGCACACTCACATTCAAACCTCATGTGCATGGGTTTTCACGAGAACCTCATGAAAACCCATGCATGCGCAGGCGGAACATGCAAACTCCATACAGAAAGATTACAGGCCAAGGTGCGAACTGGGATCTTCTAGCTGTGAGGTGACAGTGCTAACCACCGAGCCACTATACAGCCCCTACATGACAATAATACAAAACAAAACAGATAGATAGATAGATAGATAGATAGATAGATAGATAGATAGATAGATAGATAGACAGATAGACAGACAGACAGACAGACAGACAGACAGACAGACAGACAGACAGACAGACAGACAGACAGACAGACAGACAGACAGACAGATAGATAGATAGATAGACTGGTTCATATATTTTTTGCAGATTATAAAGCAGCCTCTTTGTGTGCTTTTTCAGATGTGAGTTCTTAATCCAGTCAAGAGGACAAGACTATATCAGCAACATACAGGATGCTCATTTCCATCTGGGTGAGACTGTGGTGAGAACCTTATTCCTCTTGTCTCCTCAGGATCTGCAACAGAATATTAAAGTCATTATAATCACATATTAATGAGTGAAAGTTTGTCATTGCTGCACTCAAATGAGTCACATTTTTCTTTGTCGATTCAAAATGTCAAATCTTTTCTAGGGAGGATCACAGACTTCCACAGGCAGAGATATTGGCTCCAGAAACGGTAAGTCATATGAAACAAGGAAGAGGATGATCATTATGTATGTAAGAACCTGAACAAATGTGACTCCTGTCAAGCAGACTTTAATAACAATACAGTGGCCTCACGCTCTGATGCCTGCAATTATCTTTGTATATCCGGCATTGCAAAGAATCAAAGTGCCAGAATGCAGTCTTACTTGTTCACACAAAAGCGGAAAGGATGAGCAAACATTTTGAGTTGCACAGCAGGTTGCACAAAGAGAGAAAATAAAGGCTGCAACTACTTTATTTAATCATTTTTATCTCAACCTGGGCGTAGCCCTTTGGTTGAAATAGCGATTTGATGGATAGGAGCATACTTTGCATGAGCTGTACTTGAAAGTCTCAAATTAGCTACTGAGTAGATCTTCTTTGGAGAAAAGGTGTTGCATTTTTTTGGTTTGCAAGGCTGCTGAAAATTAAATTAATGGATGTTCAATTATCTGAGATAATGTTTGCTAGAGGATTGCAGTAATTAGGGAGTGCTATGGAAACCATTTGACAATTCGTCATGGTTGCAGGACAGTTATGAGAGGGAAATTATTCCATACAATGAAGGAAGCCCAATTATAATCCATTTCAGCACACATACAGAGGAGGTCTGTGCTCTGAAATTCGTGATATATTGGCAGACAAAGGTAAGCTGCACAATTACTCATTCATTTGCCCACTTTTCTTGCATATTGTATAATACCTCCCACTTGGACAGGTGTAAAATTGACATGGCACCCGGTGAATGGTCACTACATTGCTTCTCTTATTTTCCTCACCTCTCCCTTGATCTCATCACCCAGATATGGTCGGAGGTCTGGGGGCGTCATCAGTCATGCTTTCTCCGGTGGTGCAGACTGTGTTGCAGATGGGCTTTGAAGCCAGCCTGGTGGAGAGTCTGGTCCAGACCAAGTACCTTCTGACAGGCCAGCATTACACATCTGTATCTGACCTGGTTACTGATGTACTGCAGGCAGAGGAGGAGGACAGACAAAGAGGGCCACAAAGCAGAGGTAACAGCCATTGGTGGAAAGCATATTTACACAAGCACTGTGTTTTCCTTGAGTAATCCCATTTTCTGCCACTTGGTATCTCTACTCCACTACTATTCGTAGGAAAATTCTGTCTTTTCTCCATTATTATGTCATTATATGAAAGCCAAAGCGACAATCTACTATTTACATAACATGCCCAAACATAAGACATGCCAAAGATTAAATGAGTGTTATCTTTTTTTAAAAAAAAATTTAAATCTTTTTTCATGAGACAAGACAGTGTCTTGTTGGGGCTCCTGGTCATATTTCAAATGCTTAACAGTTTCAGAGAGATATTTTTCTTTAAACTTCTTGGATAGTTTAATTTAACTCCCAAATTGAGATAAAGAGAGGTAAAATTATTCAATATATCACACTGTGCCATTATTATAAAGATTTGTACCTTTTTTCTTCTTTCCTATACTGTTTTAACTACCTTCTGACCCAGAAGGTTGAAGGACATAAACATGAAACTGTGATGTAAACAAGTCTAGCTCCATGTTGACCAACCACAAATAAAGTTATGTTCCCAAATTGGCAAATCCATTTCAATTATATCACAAAATGTATAACTTGCCTGTCAAGCGTCATTTTTCTACAGAACCAGTATTCTCCTTTGGATACTTAAAGTACTATTTGTGAGTTATACTTTCAGGCTTTCAGTTAAGCTTTTAAAGGCAGTATTTTTACTTCATTCCTCCAACAAGAGGAGTTGAGTTGGAGGTAGGGCTCCAGTGCAGTTTGTCAGTTTGTCTGTCAACAGGATTACACAAAAACTAACGAGCTGAATTTCAGGAAACTTTGCAGCAAAGAGGTGAAACAGGAAAATAAGAGACTCATCACATTTTGGCACAGATCCCTGTCACTTTCTTAACAATGATTAAAACTGCAAGATAGGGCATTTGCATTGGCACAGGTGGAGAAATTGCTCTCCAAGTGCCCTTCCACTTAGTTATTTCTTACACAACTGACAGCTACTGAAATTGTCATTTACTGCAGGAAACCTTTTCCAATTCAAACCACTAAAAGACCCAGTCATTTTCGAAGACTTAAAATATGCTTGTATAGCTACAAATTTTCTAATATACTCTTGAGGAGTGTTACAATCGTGTTCCTATGTCAATGTCAAAATGAATGTCTGAGTTCATAATATGCATGGTTGACTTTATTATTCTTCAGAGCCAGATGTGAGGCAGGGTTCCAGTGCAGGAAATGTGAGGACACAGACACCCATCAGAGAGAAAGGTCAGTGTTCAATAACTCAATGATTTGCAATAAAAAAAAAAAAGCTTTCTGTGTTTTTCTTGTAGCCATACAGTAAGGCTACTCTAAACACATTGAGTCACATAGCCTGACTTGAACAAATCGTATGTGTGTGTCTGCATTTTCTCCAACAGTGAAAGATCCGAGTCCAGAGGAGCTGCTGAGGCAGCTGCAGGAGGAGAGGACCTGTAAAGTGTGCATGGACAAGCTGGTGTCTATTGTCTTCATCCCCTGTGGTCATCTGGTGGTTTGTGGTGATTGTGCTGCCAGCCTGCGTCACTGCCCCATCTGCAGAGCTGTCATCAGAGGCAGCGTTCGAGCTTTCATGTCCTGAGGCTGTAGTGAAAGCCACCATTATACAGGTGTTGCACGAGTGGCCTTGAGTTATCCGCTGCACTCAGTTTCCTCTTGTACTGATGAAAATAAAGAGTGCTGGTTGCTTGTTTTGTCAGAGTGTACAGATTATTTTCTACAATAAATATTTTAAGCTGCTCCACTTGTGCACTGTCATCAAGATATATTTATTTTTACCCCAGCAAAAATGCAAACTCAATAACATGCGAGCACTGTTCCCTCTAAGCTGCGCGCGTGCGCAATTGCGCACTGCTGACACGGTCTCCGCGCACAGAAAATCTGCGCTGCGCACAAAAAAAAGAATCCAACCTAAATTGTAAATAAAGTAAACACGTAGCAATTCATTCTGTGCTATTCTTCAATGTGAGTCAGTGATAGGGGCTTTCGACCAAAGAGCACCAGGTGCTAGGTTGGTTCAAAGTTGAGAGCCAGTGCTTTTTTGGTTCAAATCTCGTGCCGCCCCAGAACTGGTTTGTGTTTCCATTTGGAAGGAGCAAAGTTGGAGCTGCGTTATTGCGCCACCACAAAACGTGTGTACGTCACTGCGTACGTAGCCGTTCACAGCGTTTGCACCGTATGGAAACCCTCACAACAACAATGGAGGACTTCATTGGAGTGGTGTTCATGGCTTTGCTAGTGTGCCTTGCCATCGCTGAACAGCAAAACCTTCTGTTAGGGGTTAACCATCGGCGTCGCCGTTCCAATGCCCGGCGATCACGTTTGAGAAGAAAGGTAATTATCAAAGACGTTTGGATACTTAACAGTAAACGTGTTAGCGTTAGCTTAGCTACTTAGCTTCGACTACGCTTGCATTTATTACTTAGCGGTTAAACACGCGCAATAAGTTGATGATCATATCTATGTTTATCTTTTTAGATGTTTTTAGATGTCACCCCGCCCCCTGCCCGTGACATGCTCGGCTCTCAACTCTGGCCCAGCAACGAGTTGATGCCTGAAATAGCCCCAGTTTTTGGAGCCCGCAGCCGCAGCTCCGGTGGTGGAAAGACAAAAAAACGGCGCCACGTCGGGCACCGGCTCCGACTCCGAACGGGCTCCACCCCAGTCGAAAGCCCCTGTGAGTGACCGGTGACTGGCTGCTGCAGCCAATGATGCGATTCACATACGTATTTACCATAGACTGTATATATAATGGTATTTACGCAGCTAATCAACGTCAGGCGTCCTTATGTGCAGCTACCGTTGTTCTCATAGATATGAATGAGTAGATAGGACACGCCCTCTTTGAGCTGCGTGCTACAGCGAGGCTAAGCTAGTGGGGGCAAAGTTTCAGTGCATTCCGTTGATGTAGACAGCATTTAAAACGGAAACAACAAGTATGCCGTCTCACTGTGCTGCATACAGTTGCACACTGTGTCGTACGATTGAGACAAGGAAACCTGGAATGACTTTCATAGGTAAGAATAGTTTTTGGCTCTTTTTTCATTATGAAACCTTGTTGAGAGCTTCCAGTCTATGAGAGCTAACTAGTTAGCCACTAGCAAAACGCTAAGGCGAGCTAGCAGCTTGACAACCAAAAACCAGCCGATTAATAGTAGCTGTAGTATAGTTGTACAAGCAGTAGTAGTAACACTAAAAGTACAAGCAGCAGTAGTAGTATAAACAGCTGTTAGAGTCGTAGAAGTAGTATCAGCATTTGTAATAGTATTACAAGTTGTAGTAGCAGTGCCAGTATCACCACTACTACTAGTAGTGGTCACATTGCTATTACTACCACCAATACTATTGCGCCTGCGTGAGAACGGCTGCACGTCTGTCTGCTTGGCTGTGTGTTGGTGCTTGTTTTTTTTATTTCTCTGATTTCTACTAATGCAGACCAGCATTAATAGACTCGTATATTCGAAAGCAGAGTTGCTGACACTGGAAAACAATGTTAAGGCTGGTGTACGCCATCTGATTCCACCGGAGCTAAGGCGGAAGTACCGGGGTTGCCGAGCCCGTCGTAAACACAAGGCAAAAATGAAGGCTAGAATCACCAATCGGACGCTTTTTAAACCACCTATCCCTTCCGTTGTCATGGGGAATGTTAATGCATTGACGAACAAGATGGATGAGCTTACCGCGCTGATTGGGAGCCAACGGAGCTACACCGAGGCTAGTCTGCTCATCTTCACGGAGACGTGGCTAACTAGCTACGTACCGGATGCTACAGTGGACCTACCCGGCTTTTCCGTCGTGCGAGCAGATCGGGACCCCGATGCCAGCGGGAAGAGCAAAGGTGGGGGACTTATTCTGTATGCTAACCAGCGATGGTGCCATCCTAACCATGTGACTGTTAAAACTGCGTTATGCAGCCGGGATTTGGAGCTACTGGCTGTTAGCATCAGACCGTACTACGTACCACGTGAGTTCTCACACGTCATCGCGCTCTGTGTTTACATTCCTCCGAGGGCGGACGCAGAGGCGGCGCGTGAGTCCATTTACAACATCACTACGGCTCTTCAGTCCCAGCATCCTGATGCGTTTTTTCTCATTTCTGGTGATTTTAACCATGTAACCTTGGACACTACTCTTTCTTCCTTTCACCAGTATGTCAGCTGTCACACAAGGAAAAATAGGACAATAGACCTGTTGTATGCAAATATTAATGATGCATACTCAGTCTCCCCCCTTCCTCCTCTTGGTAAATCGGATCATAACCTGGTCCACCTGAAGCCCACATACACTCCACTTGTAAAGAGGCAAATTGTGACAACTAGGCAGCTCAGGAGGTGGTCTCCTGAAGCTGAGGATGCACTCAGAGACTGCTTTGCCACAACAGACTGGAGTGTATTGGTGGATTCATATGGGGAGGACCTTGAGGGGGCAGTGGGGTGCTTGACAGACTATTTGAACTTTTGTGTGGACCAGGTGGTGCCTGTTAAAACAGTGAGGTGTTTTGCTAACAACAAACCATGGATTACTTCTGAGGTGAAGAAAGTCCTGAATAAGAAGAAGAGGGCGTTTGGGAGCAAAAACGGTGAGGTGTTGAGAGATGTGCAGAAGGAGGTGAAGATCTGCCTAAAGGGGGCACATGAGGCATACAGCAAGAAGCTGGAAAAGCAGCTGAGTAACAACAGCATGCGGGAGGTCTGGAATGGTATGAAAACCATTACAGGCTGTAGCGGCAAGGGTCGTGTGGGTTGTCCGGATCTACAGAAAGCCGAGGAGCTGAACACTTTTTTTAATCGTTTCAGTCTCCCCATGACCACTGGCTCCACCCCACATCCCTCCTCTGCTCCTCTTGACCATCACCATCCTGCTTCTCCTGCACATGGCTCTCTTTCGCTCTCACGTACGCTCACCACTCCCACCTCGACCCCATCGCTTCCCACCATTACAGCAGTGCAAGTGACAACTGAGCTGCTACATCTACACCCTAGGAAGGCCGCAGGTCCGGATCAAGTCTGTCCACGGCTCTTGAAGGCATGTGCTGCTGAGCTTGGAGGACCTCTACAGCAGGTCTATAACCTGAGTCTGCGGCTGGGGCGAGTACCCTCACTGTGGAAAACATCTTGCATCGTTCCAGTTCCAAAGAAGGGCCGCCCTCAGGAGCTGAATGACTACAGGCCAGTTGCGCTTACATCGCACTTGATGAAGACACTGGAGCGTCTGGTCCTGCAGTTCCTGCAATCTCAGGTGCAGCTGGTAAAGGACCCCCTCCAATTCGCCTATCAGGAGAAGGTGGGGGTTGAGGATGCTGTCCTCTACCTTTTACACCGTGCCCTCGCATACCTGGATGTTGGGGGGTGCACGGTGAGGATGCTATTCTTCGACTTCTCCAGTGCTTTTAATACGATTCATCCCAGCCTTCTCCAGGAGAAACTTAACATCATGGCTGTGGACCCCTACCTCGTTAACTGGATTACGGACTACTTGACCAACAGGCCACAGTTTGTTCGAGTGGGGGGTGGCAGGTCCTCAACACTGACCTGCAGCATTGGAGCACCTCAGGGTACGGTGCTGTCGCCCTTCCTCTTCACCCTCTATACTTCAGACTTTCGGTACAACTCAGATACATGCCACATGCAGAAGTTCTCTGACGACACTGCAATTGTGGCATGTATCTGGGGAGGAGAGGAGGGTGAATATAGGGACCTGGTGAAAGACTTTGTGGGTTGGGGTCAGCGGAACAACCTTCAGCTGAACACCGCTAAAATAAAGGAGGTGGTGCTGGACTTTCGCCGGGCACCCTCCTCTCTGCAGCCCATCGGAATTAATGGATTTGCTGTTGAGATAGTTTCCACCTACAGGTACTTGGGGCTGCAGCTGGACAACAAACTGAGCTGGTCAGCAAACATGGACTCTGTATACAAGAAGGGGCAGAGCAGACTGTACTTTCTTAGAAGGCTGGCTTCATTCAGGGTCTGTTCTAAGTTACTGTACATGTTCTATCAATCCATTGTGTCCAGTGTCCTTTTTTATGCTGTTGTGTGCTGGGGGGGCAGCGCTAAGAGGAAGGACATCCAGAGGCTGAACAGGCTAGTGCGTAAAGCTTGCTCTGTGGTTGGACTGAGTCTGGACTCTGTGGAGAAGGTGGTGGAGCAGAGGACACTCTCTAAAATCAGGGCCATCCTGTCCAATCAGAGCCACCCCCTGAATTCGGTCTTCTCCCATCAGAGGAGCACCATGAGCTCCAGACTCCTGTCACTGAGGTGCTCCACTGAGAGACTGAGGAACTCTTTTGTCCCACGTGCCATCAGGCTGTATAATGCAGCCATTTCAGGAAGGAGCAGGAGAGGAGTGCTGGAGATGTCCTGAGCATTGTTTTGCTGTGTCTGATAACTTGCACATTTCAGTGTTGTTTTAATTATTTATTTATTGCATTTTTTAAATGTGGACTCTATCTTTTATCCTTGTTCTTGTTCTGTGTCTGTGTGGATGTGAGCAACAGACTGTTGTAATTTCCCCCGGGATTAATAAAGTACTTTGACCTTGACCTTGAATACTACCAACAGTAGTTATAAAGCCTAACTCATGTATATCCAGATTACCATCTATGTTCTTCCTCCAAACCCATTTTATGATTAGGATTACAGGCAGTTCTTTAGGACTGCTCTCAAATAATTGAAATGTTACTAAACAAGGTTATACTTATCAAATTAAATAGCTCTGGTCTCCAGTATATTGGCAAATTCGGTTCTTTGTACTTAATTTATGAGCATGATTTCTTTTTAATATGTTGTGTACAGACTTAATTACTTCTCTGTCTACTTTTCTTACTCCATGTAGGTTTCCCAGAGACTATGGGTTGAGGAGGAATTGGAAGTTTGTCGGCTTAGACCTGGTGTCATTCCATCAGTGTTAAACTTCCCGGCTCATCTTGGAAGAGTACGTGCCAGAAAGACCACGACCAAGCAGCCTTGAGATCTTAGGCAGCGTCTCCCTGAGGTGGGTGTCGACAGTGTTCACAGTCAGGTCTGTGGTAATGCCGTCAAAAAACAAAACTGAAAAAAATGTAGATTATAAATCAACATGTAACCAAAGCACTCTGTGTATAATGCCATAGTATAGGATGTAGTTCAGAAAATGTCAAAGTATAGTATGCTTTACTCAAGAATACCATAGTATGGCCTGTAGTTCATAGTACAGCATGTTGGCAAGAAAAAAAAAAAACATAGATTATTATGTGGTTCAAAAATTGTAAAATGATAGGATGTTGCCTAGAATTGTCATGTATGATATGTGGTTCAAAAAATGTCATAGTGCAGTATTTTGTCAAAATAGTATGTAATTCAAGAAAACATCAGAGTAAGATAAGATAAGATAAAGTTCTTTATTTCTCCCCACGCCAGGGGAAATTTACATTGTTACAGCAGCTTATGTAACAGTAGACATAGTGATAAGAATAAAATAATAATAGAACAATAGTAATAATATTTACAATATATACAAGGGTGAGAGATGAGGATAAAGTGGCTTAACAGAAAAAATAAAGTTTAAAAGTGCAAAGGTGTGCAGTGCAAGAATGTCTGTTTAAATTTTATGGTTTGGGGTGGTAATGATATAGTCCAGCTTATGTTAACATCAGCCAGTGATGCTGAGAGTATAATATGTCATCTAAAAAATGCCATAGAATAATAATTCATTGCACAAGTAAAAGTATAGTAATTTTTAAAACTGTTCGAATTCTTATATGTTGCTTAAAAAAAAACAAAAAAAACTAAAACAAAAAAACGTCAGTAATATGTCAATTAAAAAAGTCTATAGTATAGCATGTCGCCCAACAAACATCATAGTATAGCATGTCGCTCTAAAAACGTCACAGTATAGCCTTTAGTCCACATCTGTCAGTAGGTGAGGAGCAACACAAAAACAGTCCAAACGCTGGTTTCCAGAGGGTTAGACGAGAATTTATTTGAAAGAGTAAGTTTACAACAACACAACATGTGAGGGGGTTAAAAACAAATGGCTGTTAGTAAAATAAAAGTAAATCAACAGAACTAAAAGTGAACTTCATGTTGACATTGATGGGCATTCCAACCAGGAACAAAGTAAAAGATAATCAATATGAAAAAAAACTCTTCCTGTTCACCTCTTAAAACCCAAAAACACACCGCAGTAGCACCCTAAACTAAAGCTACCAATGGGTTCCCTGTTTTCCTTTCTGAACAATTCAAAGGTCCCTCTCTATCTCCCCACACATCCACCAACCACTGGAACACATCTCCAAAGTTCTGCAGGGCCAGCTCAGCTTCCCCTCAGAAGAAGTGCCACCACCTGCCAGATGAAGGAGCCTTTTGAGAGGCAGCTGGCATCGTGATTGGACTGTACTTTGGTCTGTTCCAATCCAGCTTCAGCTCCAGAGACGGCAGGCGGGACGAGTCAACGGAGGCCGAGTGGATGAAGGCATGCAGCTGAGTACAATCCAGAAAAGAACAGAGGAGGAGTGCAGTGGCCCAGGGCCAGAACAAACAGAGTAGCATCGTATGTCTCTTAGAAAACATCATAGTATAGCCTTTGGTATGAAAAAACGCCATCATATACATCGTATATTGTACAAATAACAAGTCAAAGGAAAGAGACATACATTGTAGAATTGTAGTAATTGTGGGCTGACTGGCCTTGGCAATGGTCGTCGGAATGTGAATAACACTGACCACACCTCACAGAGGTTATAAGCTGAGGCAACATCATCCACCACCAGAACTGAAGAAACCTCTTGGATGAGAGGTGCAACATCTTCAAGGAACCTTCTTAAAGTCCAGTTGGATTGATTTAAACAACTTTGGATGACTGATTTACTGATTATCAGTATTTTATTTTTTACTGATTGACGGTAATAAATACATTTAAAAATGGTGCTACTTTGGCTCTGAACCTTTATCTACCTGTGGTCGCTCTGTCTTCTGGAGTGATTTGATTGGTTATACGTCACGAATAAAACTCCTTTAACTTAACAACTGTAAACAAAACAAAAACGTATCAACAAATTTTTCTGTTAGAGTTTGTGTTCTTCTAAGTTTAACTCCAAGATTTTAAATACTTTCATTTACTGCAAATGAATATCTACTCCAAATGTCTCACTAATAATCATTATCAGCCTTAAAAACCCACAAAACACCCCTCTATACTCGACCACACTTAGTACAGTCCGGTTCCCCCTTCTATAAATCTGCTTGGAATCATCCACTTCCTGTTTGTCAAAGTGGCCTTCTACCTGGACAGGTTTTGTTGGAGCTCATGCAACAAACATTTTGGGTAACTGCACTTTAATATGGATGGATGACACTGAATTAGAGTCTGTTTTAATGAGACTGAGTTAAGATGTGTAGCTCTGTCATTAAATAGTAAATTATTTCTCTGAATTCACAGAGAAAAGTCTGAAATGTTTGCTAGGTTAGCGTCCCACATGTACTTTGGCTCAGCTAAAGCTAACTCTCTCCAACTTCTGGATCTCTTGAGTTGCTTGTTGTTAAAATATCTTGCTAGAGGTGCTGAAGCTCAGAAAGTCTGAGATGTTTGTTCAAAATAAGCTCATTCTCAAGTCTTATCTGAACTCTTTTGTTTGAACTTTCCCCAAACTTAGGAGTTAATGACAGAGCAGCACATCCAGACTCACTTTCATTATGTAGAGATTAAACTTCAGTGTCATTCGTTGATGTTAAAGTGCAGTTTTTCAAATGTTTGTTGCACATGCTCCCGACCAAACCAGTCCAGGTGGAAGACGATGTGAAGAGAAAGCTCCAGAGGATGAATATCACACATTTACGTTGGAAATAAATGTCCTTTAATTTGACATTGTCATGCAAATGATGTTCAGATCTTTGAGTGTTTTGTTGATGTTGGTTTCTAAATGTTTTTTGACACTCGGCCCCAAAGATTAAAACCTTCTACGGCTCACAAGCTGCAACAATTCACACATTATCAACTATCTTTCTGACTAAACTAAGATAAAAAGTGAAAAACTACCCGATTCCTGCATCATGAATGTAAATCTTTTTGCTGTTTATGACAGTAAACTGAATATATTTGGGTTTGACATTTTATAAACCAAAACAAGAAATGAATTACTGGAGAAAACAATCAACAGATTAATGGAAAAAGAAAACGTGTTTTCCAACATATATGGCTGAATTACTCCAACATTACAAGATACATACAATTTGAATTCAATTTTATTTATATAATGCCAAATACAGGTCAAATTGTCTCAAGACACTTTATATTTTTTGTCATTTAAAATATGACAAAGTAAGAAATTTAAACCTCTTGACTAATCCAATTTATTACTTGGTTTTTAAGAGACTAATCGACAACTAAAATAACTTTCTCTACTAAAACTAATAAACATGATGTCAAATAGAAGGAACAGTTTTAAATACTGCAGTCCCATGATGACAAGAATAAAGTTTGTCAACAAAAACTAAATCTGCTGGTGGATTCCATTAAAGTCCTAATAAATGATAATAAAGTGTGATACTAAAGGTTTGTGGTGCTAAAAATGTCAAAGTAAAGATATCAAGTTGAACATCTGGATGGAGGTTGATAAAGTTGACCTTCTTTCATTTCTCTGGAGCCGACTCCATGGATTTTATGGATGGTGGTTAAAGACCTGCTCTTCTAGTCATCTTTCTTCTAGTCGCTGTAAAAAGTCAGTCCATCCTGGCCGACTTCAACACCTCTTCATGACAACTTGTTCTGCCTCCGACCTGGTGGAAACTCCAGAAACTCGGGAAAACCCATGGCGACTCGAAGAACTCGTGGAGACTCGAGGAACTCGTCAGGCGGGGGAAGGTGTGGTGGGTGGTGAGGGGAGGTGGGGGAGTAGAGGGGGGGAGGCCGCCACCCACCTCCCCACCTACTCTCCGCCCTGACTCCACCCAGACTCCGCCTTGGCTCCACCCATGTGGTGACTTCAGAAACTACGATGCCAAAGGGACGACGAAATTATTTCTTTTTATCTGATCTGTAGCTCAGTGAGTTAAGGATTTGCCTATGGAGCTGCAGGTCGCTGGTTCAAGACCAGACCATTCTTAGATTTTCTCAAAATTCTGACAAAGACAAAGAAAGAAAAAGGCCGGTGGTGGGTCTTGAACCTGCGACCTTCCACTTGGTAGTCCTCTTCTTATCCTCCTGAGCTACTCGCTCAGATACTAATTCTTCTTTTTTTTGCGCATTTATCATCTATTTTTTGCCATTTTCGTTTTTTTTTTTTAACTCGTCTCGACTCGACCGTTTTTCTCAGGAGGTTGGACTTCAGCCTTTGTGCTGGAGGGTGGAACCCTCAGTTCCAAGACTTTCCAAGCCTACAGGCCTCCCGAGTCCTCAGGACCTGAGCTTTCACACAGTCTGAGGGCTGAAATTTTCGAAGTCCCACAGTAGTTCTCTGTTAGATTTAACTTTCAGACAGTCCAAGGACTGATATCTTCCAAGTTCTTGAGTAGTTCTCTGTTAGTTTGAACCTTTAGACAGTCTGAGGACTGAAATTTTAAAAGTTTCTCAGTACTTCTCTGTTAGTTTGAACTTTCTGGTTAACAGAAGCCTTAAAACTTGTGACCATGAGTCTTGATTTCACATTTAGACCATCCATCTGAGTTCTTCTCAGACCTTCACCTGTGGGTTTTTTAGAAATCCTGAACAAACTTTGATTCTCTTCACTGAACAGTAAATTTTGTGGAGATCAGAAGGTAACATTAGTTTGATAAATGCCTTCAACTACTAGTAGACTTTATCTGGAAAGCAGTGTTCTGAAATGAGTTCTTAGTAAATCTATCCACAATCAAACCAAGAACATAGAAAGAGGAAATGTTTGAAGAAACAACTTGATGTTTTCGTTTCAGACTAGAATACGCTTTAAGACGTTTATCTGTTTTGCTCTTTTTGATCGTTTTATTGTCTCTTTAATTTGATCTTCTAAAGTCTAACTGGTGTCTTTTCAAATGTTTTGTCTTTAGTTTGATTCTTCTTAAACATTTAGTTTTGCTCTTTTCTCACCTTTTATTCTTTTCTAATGTCTGATTTGATTTCCAAATGTTTTGTCTTTTTAATGTTTAATTGTTTTTTCAAATGTTTTATCGGCTTGTTTGAGTTTTTTTCCTTTCCCAATATTTAATGTTTCCATTAAATCTTTAAGGTTTTTCTTTTTAAATGTTTTACCACCTTTTAATGTTTAATTTTCTTTTTAAATGCTTCATTGTATTTTCTATTTAATACCTATTTGAAGTTTTATTGTCTTTAAGATGTAATTTTCTAATTAAACATTTAATGTTTTAATTAAATGTTTTGTCTTTTTAAAGGTTTAATAATCTAATTAAATGTTTTGCATTTTTTAAAATGTTTAATATTCTTCTTGTTTATTTGTATTTTTTAAATGTTTAATTATCGAAAATATTTTATCTGTAATTTTTGATATTTGTATTTTAAAAATTTTGTTTAATTTCATAATGACATGTATTGTATCTTGTTGAATTATCTAATTCAATATTTTGTCTGTTTAATATAGTTAAACATTAAATACAATTAAATTATATTAAACAGACAAAATATTGAAATATATTATTATTGAAATATATATATGAAAATACTTCTGTTGTCACAATCATGAGTTAGTCAATTATTCAGTTTATCAATTCAACTTTATTTGTTTAGGACCTTTTACACAGATGACAAAACTAAACAAGCAAAGAGAAAACAACTATGCTAAAACTATGATTGAAACTCAAAAACATTTAAAAAAAAAAAAAAAAAATTAACATGGTAATAAAATATGTTGTGTCCAGGGGATGGAGGGAGTTTATTGAAGTCTTCTTGGGCTCACATGGGAAATCATTTAAAATATAAACTTGATATTCAGTCTAAGGAAACTGGAAACTGCAGAGTGACAGAAGAACCAACAATATCTCCTGTTTTCTCCTTTAATGAGTCGACTCTTCTTGTGCTTTCAGACCAAAGAACTACAGACTCTTCACAACCTGCTCAATCTCTTGGTACAGGACCTCACCACACGGGTCAAGAAGGTTTCCATCTCATTTCTACTCTGAAGCTCACCTTCTCCTGCTCAAACTGCTGACAAATGTTTCTGCTGCTCTAAAGTCTGGTCTCCAGAACTTCCTAAAAACTCTCAAAGTCTCTTCTGCTGCAGGTTGCTATATAGAACTGTTGCAGAAAACCTCACTAAACCACATGGAGGGGCCTCAAGATAGTCGTCCAAATGAAACCATACAAAAACCAAACTAGCACAACCCAAACGCTAAAGTCTCCTGCAGCCTACCAGAGAACCTCTGAGAACAGAGAATCAGGACAGGAACTCTTACCTTCTGGACAACCAACGCTGGTTCACAAACAAGAATACAGAATGTGTCTGACCAAAAACCTCTGAAGACTCACTACAGCCAAGATAAAGACACAACTCAGCTGCAGCAAATCCGCTAATCACTGCACACATTAGCACCATGTGCTAACTGTGGCTAAAGAACCACATTTACCAAGACAACTATCCAGTACAAAGCCCTAAAACACAGCAAGAAACACATTAAAGACGATTTTACTGCTGGAAGCTGCAAGCCAACGCCTAAAGAACAAACTAAGGCAATGGAGACAAACCCAGTTCAGTGGTGAAAGAAACAGAGGAAATGTTTGGCTGCAGCCACATAAAGCAGGAAGACACTGAGCTGCTCAGGTGTTCCTGATAACACCAAGCAGCCACCTGGACAGCCAATAGGAACACAGCTTCCTGGAAGTCCAGAGGGCTGGGTTAGTGAAGGAAATTTAGTTTAAAGTTGAAGCAGAAAGTTAATAAAGAAAGTTGAAAACCACCTTCTGATACATGAAATCTCTGAGTTTTCACACAAAGAACACCTGAACATGTCAAACTGGTTCCATAGTAGAACCATCATTGTAAAAACGTCATAGTATGGTGTGTTGCTCAAAAAACATTAGGACCCGGCTGTCAGGGAACAAACATGTAAGAAACATGAGAACAGAGAGAACCCAACCAGTAGGTCACAGTTTATCATCCCCCAGTCATCTCCTGAAGTCCATATGGTGAGAGACAACAGTATCTGGTTGTTAATTTACCAGAGGATGCTTATAATCATGCTGATGTGGTCTGTACTCTACAGTATTTTAGTGACTCAATAAATGCCTAAGTTGTTTTTTTTTTTAAATGCTTTTTAGTTTTAAATAAACATTTATTAGCCTATATGTAATCAATAAATGGCCTTTGCCTATCTTAAGAAAAATTCACTCAGAACTCTGATATGTTAACAGTAATAAATAAATAAATAAATACATGCATACACACAAAAATAAGTTAATAATTAACTGTGTTAAGATAAGATTTAGATTTTTTAAAAAGTTTTTTATGTTTTTGCAGAATCCAGTATTGCTCACTGGTTGGTCATTACATTTTGTTAGTTTGATTTCACTGTTTAAAATGATGCCACCTCTTTTCAGACAGAACCTGTGATAATAAAACAATACAAAATGTTTAGTTCCGTGTTAATAAAGTACTTAAAGCTTTAAGTATGGCTAAATGCTTTTTTCTAAATTAAATATATCACTCCTTAGGTGGTAGTGGCCCCAAGTTCAGTAAAGTTGGAAAGATATTCACAGATTTGGACTTCCAGCATCAATAACTCATTAGATATAGGTTGTCAAAACATAAACGGTGCCTCTTTCCCATTGTTGCAAGGCAGACAATGTGCTACAAGCCCAGTTTTATCAAAAGTAGCTGTCTTTCAAGCTGCAGGAATAACATTGGTGTCTATGGAGTGAACAGGGTCCGTCTGCAATTTGCAAAACCGCTGCAACAGTAAAGAGAGACAAATATTCAATAACTTCACTCTTATACATTGTAGTGTCACTAAAATCACTGCAGCCTTCAACTGGCTCCTGTTGACAAAGTGTTTTAACAGAAATGTAAATGCTGTAATTTGATTCTTTTAATGAACCATGTAACTTGAATGGATGTGATGCTGGTGTGACCACAGTGCACACGTCTGATGTTGCTCACAGTGGTCCAAGGGACGCTCAGGGAGTTTGTGTGTTTGCTCAGACTCATGAAAAATTACAGGGAACACTGCATGCGAGCCTGTTAAAAGAGCACATTCTTTTATTAACAAACACCTATTTACATGAACACAAAGCACAGTTCTGGATAAATAGGATTACATAGTTGGGTCACATGGAGTTGGAGCAACACAGGACACAAAACAGAGGAGAAAAATAATCTTTCCATTTCCTTTAAAAAGAAAAAGACTGATCTACAAAGAGGTGAAATCTTTTTCAGTGGAGACTAGCACATACACAACCATGACAGCATCCACCTAATACCCGTCACTCGGGCTTAGGAAAATGCTGTATTGCACTGAGAGGAAGACCACTTTTTACATAACAATTTTACTAGCATTTCGCTGCTAATACTGATTATGTTACAATATGAGGTGCTTTGTGTTTCTACTAACCACACACCAGTTATCTTACCGGGAGTGTGCAAACTTTAAATTATAAAGACAGCAATGAGATATAAATTATTACATCTCTAAAACAGAGAGCTGACGGAACAAATCAAAATGGTTCGCTCACATTATTCTGAAAGTAGTGGCAGAAGTAGTCAGATGATTTTTCAGAATCATAACAGTTTGTAGGCGGTCTATCTGGCAGTTAAGTACATCTAATGTCACAGAGGAATCTGACACACTTGATATTTGTGGATGCTGACAAAAAAAAAACTGGAAACAAAACGAACCAAAAGTTCACAACTCTAAGTGATGAGTTTCAGTCTTTGCACCACAAAATATTGCAACCAAACAAATGACATACTGAAAATACTCAAATTTAATCTGAGACAAAAAAAACATCCTCAACCTAAATGATGTCCAATAAAACTGTGTTCTGCAACTGTGAAAACACACAATAAGAAACAAATGGTCTCCTAAATGAAAATTACTCACTAGCATACTCTTTCAAGATTCACTCTTATCTGCAAATAAAAATCAGACAAAATATGCAGACTTATGGAAGATCAAACATAAAGCAGAAACTCAGAAGCCTCCCAACGTGTGCATTAACACTTTCAACACCAGGGGACAGTAGTGATTCACACAAGCAGTAAGACAACAGGAGGATTTTACCATATCCCACTTGGGAAAAAAAGTGCTGCCAATCAGTATAGGAGATGTGACCCATGTTTCTACACTCAGACAAGTCCAAATGTTGCTGGGTCAGAATAAAACAAATCTGATAATAACACAACTCAATGAAAAGCTCTCAGTTACAGTTTAACCAGCTCATTCCCAGCCAGTTAAAGACACCAGTTTTGCTATTTTCTTATTACTCAATATGCTATACACATAATTGCAATACAAACCCTGTAAAAAGAAAAAAAAACACATGCTATAAAACAATCACAACTGAGACTATCACCACTGAGAACTGAAACTGTAGAGTTGATAGAGAACAACACTCCCATCTATTCAGGTGGAGTCAGATTCCAACTTCGACACTGAAGACCAAAATGCAAATGACTCAACACTGTTGTGTGCAACATGAACAGCCAAACAATTCCTGTTGTTTTCTTCAAGTTAAAAATACGCTGTGGAACCTTCGCTTGAGTGTGTGTAATGATCACCTATGTCACATCTGTCAGGAGTTAGAAGAGAAGATCTAACGAGAAAATCTTGTCAGCGTATCATCCAACACCTGACAATTGCAGAAATACTGACTTTGCTGTTGGTGAAAATAGTCACGACAGTAAGACTTCAGAAATAAAAGTAAGACTTGCATGCCATTCCTCGCATTTGAACATCTCTTACAGGCTCTTTTGCATTCTTGATAGTTCACACTTCAAACTCTGAATAAAAAAAGAAATCTCCCCCCTTGTTTTCATTATTTACATTTTCTATTTTTGACAACACGCCCCTGTAGGTTTGGGGCTTTTGTTCCCTCCAAGTACTCTACCTCTTCTACTCCCCCTGCCTCTTCCTGCTTTGCGTCTGTATTTATGCACACAGATCCTGGCCTAAAGTAAACAGGCAGCGCACAATAGCTCATTCCACAGGCTCCCACTGTAATTCAGCCCTTCGGCCAAGATCTGAGCCAAACCAGCAATAATATGCTAAATCACTGAGTCCTCTAAGACACAGTACCACAGACTGGGAATGCTGGGCAGTCCCTGATTACATACACAATGTATTTATTAGCTGTACATGTTCTATTCAGTCATGGTCTTGGGGAGGGGGAGCAGGGACCCTCAACACAAAGAAAATGATTGATACACAAACACCTCTAAATACACGCTTTCTTACACTGGAAATCCCTTGTTCCTTGAACCCGTCACAAAGGACCCTAACTGAGAAATGTTGGCTTTTCGGGGCAGCAAATGACATGTTTAAAGTACTGAAATCAAGAAGGGGAGGAACGTCTGGTGTGCCGAAGTGCACTGGGATGTTTGTGTCAAAACACCCATTTCGTCTCTGTGAGAAATCGCTGTATCACCTCCCTGCTGAATGTTCTCCTATTTACGTAGACCTGGAGAGGAGAAAAACATGGGAATAAAAAGGGCAGAGGGTTAGCAGTTGTTGGGCAACTTGCATATATATATACATACATACATACATCCACACCCACCCACCCACCCACCCACGCATTTCCCCTGGATGAATTTATTCAGGATACAACTCCCTGTAGGTTGGAGCGACAAAAACTTCCTCCCTCCCATTAGAGACGGAGCTGATTAAACTGTCAAGAAGCTAATAAAATATTCATTTCATTTTGGCAGAGAATTATTACATGACTTCCTAGGCTTATTGTTATGAAGTTCTCCGCACAACTTAATTGATTAATTCAATTTTCGGCAGAATTTTGTATGTTTTTCTCAATGTGCCTCCACCAGTAACTGCCTGTGGGCCAGCATGGACACACACACATACAATGACAAATATACATGACACACAAATACGCAACAGTGCTATGAAAAGCTTTTATATTCCCCAAAGCAATCTGACAGGATGTAGCATGTTTTCAGACAGTAGCCTACTCTCCAGACATGACTCAACGCTCCAGATAGCGAGCAAGCAACCCCTTTCATTGTATCTGCTAGTCTGTGCTGTGTTGCAATATACTGGATCTTTATCCTGAACAAACAATTTAAAAAACTCAGGAATGAACACATAAACAGGCCTTAGCTTGAGAATATTTAGTTTTTAGTTTGCACTTAACAAAAATACTCCTTTTATTTAATGAATAGTTTCAAGAAAATTGGGGAATGTAACCTTAATGAGGAAACAATTCTGTGGAATTAGCAAAGGGATACAACACAAACTGTATGTGACCACAAAATGCAGCAATAGGTGTGAATATTCACATAAATCAACTGTCATGATCACATTTAAACACAGAAGTACAAATATACATATACAGGAATGAGATTACACTCATACTTACAGGTACATGGGCTTTAAGAGGAAATGAGATGGTTTCTCATTGACATGGTAGAGTGGGAATGGGTCAAATCCACCAATAAAATCAACTGAAAACAACACAACAAGACACTGAAGGAAACAAAAAGATGCGCATGATGAAAACAGACCAGACACAACCTGAATGAGAAATGAAATGGAGACGAAAGACACAGTGGGACCAGATGTAACGCAGGGATGCTGAAAGGTAGGCCGCTTGCCAAGAACAGTACATGCTTTAAGTCTTTTTTAGTTTTAACTTTGACAAAGTCCACAAAAGGAGATGAAAAAATAATAAAAAAAACAACCCCGCTTCAACTTTTTTCATCTGCGCATCTGCCTCGAGCCAAAGGGAAAGCTCGGGAACAGGTGAAAGCTTGCCAGCTGTCAAAATAGGCTAAGCCTTTTTATCGCTCAGAAACAGAGGTGACCTTCAGCCACCAAATGAACACTCAACCTTTTCTGTTTATTTTCTCACTTAAGAGTTCAGACTCTAGGCAAGGTGCAGGTGAGTGAACGGGTGTTGTGTCATGCGAGAACGAGAAGGACACACCGGTACCGAAGTGCTGTGTATTTCTCACAGATGGAGAGAGAGATTTTCTTGGGATGGAGGAAAAGGCTCGCGGCTTTTTTGAGGGGACACGGAGGCTGAGTGGGAGAGAGAGGGGGAGGCAGAAAGAAAGGGGGGAGGACGGGGCGCGTCACGCTTGTCAGTCTGACTGACAGAGGAGGACCGAGGAGATTAAGCTGAAGGAGTGCATGTGAAAGCGGTCAGCATGTCCAGGAGCCCCTGTAAACACCAGGAGGGGAGGAAGAGGAGAAAGCGAAGCTGAAGTGGGAAAAAAAACTAATAGAAGTTCAAAAAGAAAAACAGAAAATGGGCAGATCTGTTGCTCTTTGGGAACCAACAGCTGAAGGGGAAAAACACGTCCAAGCCAGCCATGGAAACTACTGTAAGGCCATATCAGTTCAGTCCTGATAAGAGGAGGCAGGGGTGGTCTGGTGAATGCTGATAGGTAGGCAGGATGAGAGAGCCGGGGGAGGGCTGAGCTGTGCTGTCCCTTTCCTCTGACCCTGCCCTGGTTTCCTGGGGATCACAGTTTCATCTGCACAACAGATACACGCCACCCACACACACACATAGAAAGACCTCTCCTCTGCTCTTTTTCTGTACCAATGATTTTCTCATTATAAGCAGGTGGGGATCCATCCCCTGCCATGATAAACTGTGACGAGGAATACAGTTGGATGATAATGACGGCTGCCATTTTTAGACACACTCACAGCTCTAAGGACGGCTAAGTCGGTCGGGCCGATCCATCCATCAGGATGTCAATCCAACGCTTTGGTTCGCAGCGAAATATTGTCACAGCTATTGGATAGATTGTTGTGAAATTTGACACAGATGTGCAAGGTCTCCAGAGGAGGAGCCCCAATGAGTTTGGTGATGCCTTCGCAAACGGGGTCGACTTTCCTGCTTTCAAGTCATTTGAAACTCAAGAGGCAAATTTCTGTCATGCATCATGTACCCAGGTACCACCACCTGTTCTTACTCTAATAAAGACATACAGCATGTCAAAACATTAGTTAGCACCCTATTAAGTGCCTCATTTGTAACTCTGATCTCCATCCCTCCTACGTACTGCATAGCACACCAGCAGTTAATTGCTTGTGCCTTGTTGAACCTTTTTTCCCGATTAATAACTACATGCATTGGTTTGACCCTGACCTGAGCTCACTGAGCCTCGAAGCTGGAGAAAATAAGCTTGAGGCAATGTTTTGGTTTTTTTTCAACAGTACAAACAGAAAAATATCTGGTAATATTAAACGTCTCACTGTAATGATTTCGACTGAAGGGATCTGTGTCTGTGCCACACTTAGAAAACGAATGTGAAAAGCTGCTTTGATGAAATGGTGGTAAAGCTGCAAGCTCGAGTGGATTTTTTTTATTCTGAACAGATCATTTAAGCGTTTTTCTAGTGTTATGACATTCTGGGATTGCAAACTTATTTTAAAAAATGTTCTGAAAACATTCAAAGCGAAAACTTTTAACACAAAATACAGCTACATATAATAGGACTGGAAACAGAGACGGAGCGTTGATTGATGTGTGTGATCCTCTAACTACTGAAAGAGGTGAGATCAGTTTCTTCCAAGCAGAGCGAGCAAGCAAACCGATTTCCCTGTGTGTAGACACATGCAAAAAATGAAAGGTATGTAGGTCAATAGTTAAGGCATCTATGCGGTGCCCCTAAACAAGCAGGGAGTAATATAAGACGATTATGTTTCAGTTCAAGTGGAAACTGGTTGAAATCAGAGGACTGAACCAGGAGAGACACTAACAGTCAGTATGCTGCTGCAACTCTCACTGTGTGTGTGTCGGTGTGTGAAATGTTGGTGCGCTGACACTGAAAGAAAATGCAGGCACCAATATAAAAGGGAAGAAGACCAGGAGGGAAAAACTGGAGCTGGAGAGAATAGAAGAGATCGGCTTGAGGGAGATCAAGAAAAAACAAAGGCAGAGACAGAGACAGCGAGCGAGACAAAGGGTTGACAGATTCAAAGTCTGTATTAACACTGGAAGAGGAGAGTTACAAGATGCAGTTGTGGTGTCTTTCTCTCATCCTCTCTGTTCTCATACACCATTACACAGCCATCATCGCTATGCAGGCTACTCATTTACCTAAAGACCGATTTAGCTGTTTTATGCTTTATTACTTTGCATATGAAAACTTTGGGTGCATTTGATTGAGAGTGTATTTAAAGTTAATTATCCATGCAAAGATGAGGAGTCAAAGACAGATCAAGAGACAGTTTAGAAAGTTAGTTTGTGGGGATGTAGAATGACCTTCATTAATTGTCAGTAATTTGTGTATGAACCACTCCATTATCCATACAATTGCACAGACATAATAAAGGAAAAAATGGTTTAAAAAATGTTTGCTGTCTGTACATGTTCAAAATATGCTTGTAAAAAAATAGTGAAATAAATAGAATGAGAATGTAGAATGAATGTGGGACTGATCAGACGTTGCCTCATCATACTGGATAAGAACCTGACATAAGAATATGTACTTGTCAGCAGTGAAGAAACCACTAATCCTGACTTCATTCCCAAATTCATTAGTAGAAATCCATGCCTGGATCTGAAAGGAACTTCCAGCATGTTTCACTGTCGCCAGCACTCATCCTTCTTATATCCTCCAGTCAAACATTTAAAATCTGTCCACACCATCTGCTGCCATTGCTGTTATTTTACTTTATCCTTGGCTGACCATTGTTTGTTTGTGCTTCTGCAGAAAAGCTTGGATGGCACATCTGGACAGGCCTAACTTCTGAAAAATTTCTCACCTTGCTGATGCACTATTGTTACCTTTTTCTTTGGGTTTAGCTTATCAAATGTCACCACCTTGTCTCCAAAACTAACCATGTGCCAGTTCTGGGCTAATTCAGAGTGGGTTCAGAGTTGGTTCTACATGAAAAGTGGTTTGTATGTCCATGGAATAGAAAGCCCCCACAGAGCGACATCATTATATCGGTGGGTACATCTGTTTGAACACCTTTTTTGCAATAGAAATACCCTCTAGTTTAGTCAGAACTTATGTTGACTACCAGACTGCTAATAGACAGTTTTTTTCCTCTACAACCAGTGCTGGAAAGCTGCTCAATATTTTAATATCAGCAGTAGGTGTAAATAAATGCCGCTGCAAACGGCAGCCAGTGTTGGTGAATGCCACTCAAGAGCGGCCGTTTGTTTTTAAAATGCCAGCTGGCCAAATCAAACATCAAAGGGCAGAAAAATTACACGAATAATGACTTCACCAGCTTTCCACACAGAGCTGCATCAATTTCATCTCCACGATAAAGCTCTGATTTTTCTTCAGGTTTTTTGGATTAAGCACATATTTTTCTTTATTTTTTTTCTTTTTATTTATTTTTGGCAAATAGCTATCACAAAGTTTTAGTTGGTCTTTATGGTCACGATTAACCCTCCCTCAGCAGCTTGGTTCTAAAACATGCAAAGTGTTGGTGCTACTCTCAAGTCAGTTTTCCTGGATGAGAGCCAGTTCTTTGGCAAAGAACTGGTTTGAGGCTCCAAATCAGCTCTCAAACTGCCTCGGTGGAAAAGATGTAGGAGTGGATTTGCTGCTTTTTCTCTGTTTAGCATTAGCTTAAGCTTAATACCTTTGGGTTTAGAATCGGTGTTTGGGCAAACTTTCACACTGCATTCTGAGAAATTGGGATGGGCATTTTATGACTTTTCATTAGCTCTGTTAATCAATTAATTTAAAAATAAAAATTGGCAGAATACTAAGTTTTGGGATCAATCTGTTATTTCAGCCCTGAACATAATGAATGATGGCTGAATTCCATCTTTCTGTTTCACGGTGCTGGTATTGTGAGGGTTGGTTCACTGTCAAAATTAAAACAAAGCCATCGTTATTTGCAATAATAACACCTGTAGTTTTGGTGCTATGGCATATCAAAACGCCTTTTTTCAATAAGCACCTGTGTATAGATATGTATAAATATCTATCGATAATGTTGCAAAAACAGTCGTATATAGTCATCTAGTGTATTGTAACAATACTGATTCCTTCATTTAAAATTTGCAATTGGCTGTGATTTGCTTTTAACTTGTGTATCTAAAGTAAATCAATATGTTAAAACAAGACAAATTAATCTACTGAAAAACACAATGAGATAAAATGGGTCAAATTTCTAAACCCAGTGTGAATAAACTTTGTATAACTCCACCATAGCTTCACGGCCAATCATCAGCCATGATGAGAATAGCAAATGAAAACTCTCTTGATTCCAATGCATACAGTTATATTTTTGGAGCACTCATACTGAAGTTTAACAAGAAATTTGTTCAGTGATTTAAGTAGACACATGTAGGCCGATAATTGCCGATATGTGAGTGAATGCAGATGTGCATGTGAGTATAAGTCGAGAGTCTGTATAGATATTTTGATTCCTAGGAGGGAAGATGGAGGACTGGAAGATGATCTAAGGATGGCTGCTTTCCTGCACCTACAACTTTCTGTTAATGTGCATCCATATAAAAAAATGGAAAAGGGTTTGCAAATTGCCAAGGGTCCTTAACACACTAAAAAAATGAATATAAGATTTTTTTATGCCACAAATGCCTGAATCTGTCAGTTCCTAGCTCACAAAATGAATAAATGAATTTGGCCCTGGTAAGGCATCTTCCTGGATATGTGATGGAGAAT
The DNA here is from genome assembly GCF_022539595.1 of Amphiprion ocellaris. NCBI lineage: Eukaryota > Metazoa > Chordata > Actinopteri > Pomacentridae > Amphiprion > Amphiprion ocellaris. The sequence goes on from NC_072773.1 coordinate 27,060,521, forward strand.
ATCTGGAGTGCCTCAAAACCTCTGTGCAGCTCTGCACTAAAAGGCTGAGACTTTATTTTGACCTCTTCACACTTTCAAACAACCTGAGGATACACTGCCACCTGCACATCCATCCATCCATCCATCCCTCCAGCTGCTCCGTCTGCGGAGGATTTTCTGTGGATGTGACTCAGCACAGGGGGCGGCAGCGTAATTAGCAGACAAGCTAAAGCGCGCTCATCTCAGTGCTAGGCGGCTAACTCCATGACCTACTTTACAAAGAGGATTTTCCCCACCACTCACTCTGCCGGTGTGTCTGCTCACCACAGATAACTGCGTGTAACAAATTCATACACACAAATACCTCCACTCAAACAGCCAGTCAGTCGCATACATACAGCTCAACACACACACACACACACACACACACACACACACACACACACACACACACACACACACATGCAGCATATACAGTTGATGGGAATGAGTGCACAGATACATGCGCTTACAGAGTGACAGACAAGGAGAGTCGCATCAAAAAGGGAGCTCATTCACACACACACACACACACACACACACACACACACACACACACACACACACACACACACACACACACACACACACAGTTATACACAGAGTATCAGTAATAAAGCCTGAAAGCCATGTCAAACCCTGAGCTGATGGTATATGATGCTTGTTATTCTGCCCATTGTGTCTTCTTGCAAGTGTGTATGTGTCTTTGCACCCGTGTGTGTGTGTGTGTGTGTGTGTGTGTGTGCATGCGTGCGTTTCATTCCACCATTCTTTACGCAAGCCTGAGCACTCAAATCTAACTCGGTCTCCTCCCTGGAGAGTGAGAGAAAGTGCTCCACGTGAGAGGAATTCCTGTCTCATCTTCTTATTCGTGAAAAGCTCATCTTGTCTTGCATTGTTTGTTCCTGCATATTGCCTCATCTTCTTCCCCCCCCTTCTCGACTTGCACCTGATAAACACCTCCCTGTGCTCCCCCTCATCGTCTTCCCCCCTCTTCCTCCTCTCTCTCTTTCAGCCTCTCCTGAGGATTCTTTCTACCTTTCCTCTCTTACCGAGGCGCAGTCAGCTGTGGAAGTTATTGACCAGCAACGCGCTTAATGAGGCTGATACGAGTGACCAGAGACCTCTAGCTTTTTACAAGCACACCTCATTAAAGCTCCAAAAGCAGGAGACAGAGGGGAAAAAAAAAAGAGGAAACCCAGATGGAGAGTGGAATTCTTAAACATGCTAAAATGTAATCCTGATACACCATCCTTCCGTCTACTTGTGCTAAGAACTGGGAAGTGGAATAAAGCTAACGAGGGAGAGACTATGGAGAAGGTAAAGTTCTGAGTAGGAGGAGAGATGCTGAGGCAGCCGGGGAGCTCAGTGCCGAGAGTTGCTTTAATCTACACATCAAATGGAAGGAGAAAATGAGAGCAGAAAAGTGCCTGAGCTGGTTTTTGTGTTGGTGTAAGTGTGTGTGTGTTTGTCTGCACACCTGCGTCTGCATTAAAGAATGAGTGTGTATGTGTGCAGGCAAAGGGCTGATTACAATAACAAAGAGCGAGCACTCGGAAGGGATGTAGCGGCGTTTGGCGCAGCTTGGATCAGGGAAGAACTACCAGATAATTAAAACCAATAAAAAAAAAAAAAAAAACTCACACCATGTTCTGTTTTCACCCCGAGCTTTTTAAACTAACACTTAAGTTGTTGCTTTTTTTTAATCTCTGTTTTTGGATGATTCTAAGATGATTTTAAACACAGTCTAAATGAATGGGGCTCAAAGGTCTCCAAAGACAAAAGGATAAGCGCCAAGTTGTTGAGGGGGAAAGTATTTTGGCTAAAATGGTACTGCCTTCCAGGGATTCCTTCGGGGTGATTAAGTGGTACTGCCCAGAGCTGGGTGGTGGTGGCAGGGGGGGCAGGAGGGTGGTGGTGCTAACCACTCACAGCCAGTGAGTCTCTGGTATGTGACCACCTAAGAACTGCTTCTGGAATACTGGTCTCCAGGAACACACACAGAAACCACATCACAGCTCCCCCAAAATTACAAGAGTCTGCTGTTTAAAATGCAATTAGGGCATGTAGTGCTTTGTTCACTGCCCCGTTTTCAAATCAAATTAGAGCTCAGGTGTCTATAGAGAAACACGAATAGAACAAGGCACCAAATACTTGATAATTAGTATTCTAACAAGCATATGTGCAAGAATGTGTACACCTGAGTAACTCCATAGAGCTAATCCTCTCAGAGAAAGCATGCAACTTCAGTCACTGTGGATCTAACTAACTTCAAACCACAAACCAGAACATTTGTAGGGGCAGATTCTCATGCATGTGGACATAGCTGTGCATCCTGAACAGTTACAGCAGTGCTAATCAGATATTTATGACTCCCACTGACCCTTCAGATCAAATGTTTCCTGACTTCTGATTGGCTAACCTCCAGCGGGACCTCTGACCTGCTGTCTATGAGGTCAGAGCAGCTGGGCCATTTATCACAAATGTCCGTCTCTGGTTTCCCCATCTTCTCCTATGACTCATTCCTTGGTCCCCTGCTGTCTTTTCCCACACCCTTTTTCTCACCCTCTGCCCGGTTATGCATGACAGGAAAAGAATTAGAGTCACATACAGGGAGGAAAACTTCAGAGGGAGGTTCTATGTATTTCAGTAGCTCCAAAAGCAAAGACAAACGATTGGTGGAGGTACAGTCCTGCAGTATGAAAACACCACCCTAACCAGGCTACACACAGCTGGAGCGACACCAGCGTGGAGAGGAGAAAGTGGAAAAAGCAGAAGCCAGAGTGTCTCAAAGGACAGGTTTAAAACAACGGCAAAGGACCTCACAGAACGCTGCGAGGACAGATGAGGCAACCAGTGAAAAGAGAGAGGAAAAGAATGGGCTGAAGGAGGTGCGGAGAGGGAACACATGACTCCTTTGGTTCTGGAGGGAAGGAGAGTGAGAGGGCCCAGCTGGTGTGGGGGAGGAACAAGGAGGGAGTCAGGAGGGGAGAGCTGGAGCAGTGAGAGTGTGGGGTGGGATGGGAGATGAAGAAAGATGCAGCACTATTCTGCTCGACTCGGGCGTTTTTTTTTTTTTTTTCATCTCGTTTGTGTGAGCGGGTCCGGTGTGATTCACTCATTGTTGCAAAGCTGCTTTTCAAGAATGAGCGTTGTAAGTGTGCATGTGTGAGTGTGTGTGTGTGTGTGCACGTGAGTGTGTTAAGTCACTCACAGCTGTCCTCCTCCTCGGTGATCGCGCTGACAACATAACAGGCGTACACGAAGCCCAGGAGCTGTAAAAAAAACACAAGCAAACAAGAGAAGGTTAGAGTGTGCAGTGTGCAGTTAAACAGCTGTGTGTTTTCTCTGATGGACTAAAAGACAATACAGGAGGAAAATGAGTAGATGCTCTGTTGGGCGGATGATGCAACACTGTGCAAAGACTAGCTTGAGCTGAAATGATATGTTAAGTAATTGCCACAAAATACCTGCCAACAAGCTGAATAAATCAGCATTTGAAGGCATTTATCAGGCAAAAAACTTAAAACAACTGCAGAATTCTACCGAATCTGAGTTTTATGATTTTTATGAAAAGTGATCAACCATCAAATAAAAAGAATTCCTAGTTGACCCTTTAAATAACGATAACAGATCAAATATGTCATCATTGAGAAGGGATACTTGTGGTGATGAACCATGAGACAATCATTGCCTGAATTTGCTTTACTGTGGTTCATCCTCACGGCTCATGTAGCATCTTTTTCTGTAAAAGCAGGTGGCTACTTTGGGCAAACAACCCCTAAAAACCCACTGTATACTATACGTGCAGAAAAGGTTAGCTAGTGAACACAGAGGAGTGTTTAGTCGCTAAAGGCCTAGATGTTTCCTTCAGCGTTTTGGTGGGGACCAAAACAAAAAGCCAGTGAGAGAGAACACTTGACTTGCATACATCAAGTGGCCAGAAGCACAACAATGCTCTGTAATGGCTTGATATAAACACATAAAGCTGCTGTTATGTTCACAGCTCCGTCATACTTTGCTGTAATCAGAGTTTCCATGGGTTCTGTAGCGTACATAAAGCAGTTGCTTGTATGCACAAACACACCAGAAACCATCAACAACCAGCAGAGCGAGCACACAAGTGACTACACGAGGACACACGTGTGGGCAAAACAGACAGCACTGAGAATAGTCCGTGGAACAGGCAGATGGCTGTCATGGACTCAGAAACAGACACGGTGCGTCTCTCCACCCAGCCAGCCATCCATCCATCATTTGGCACACCGCCATGCCAATTAAAACAGCGCCGGGCACGCTGCCCTCGTCGCACACTGTGGTCACAAACACACAACCCAAGGGGGTAATGACTGTGTGTGATGATGGCTATTTATGTAACATTCATTCAACCTACAACTTAGCCTGGCCTGTGTAATTAGAAATGGAGCAAAGATAACGTGCTTTGATGGCCTTTCATCTCTATCATTTGGGTTTTGTTCTATTTTTTTCATCTGCACAATGCATTAGGCTTTCACTGAAGTTCATCCAGATGTAGATTAAATGTTTTATTTATGAATGAAGCGCAGGTGTCTTGCGTAGTAAAAAGAAAAAGTGATGGTTCTGTATCTGTGTGGGCCAGATAAGATGTGTGTCTTCTTTCTGCTTCTCTCCCTCGCTGGATTTTTCCTCTCTCGTATCTAATTGCTGGTCTCACCCCATCTATTACAGTGGCGGTGAAATGGAGGTGAATTAGCATATGTATAAAGCCAGTGTCAAACACAAGATGGTGTTAACAGCAGGGGATACACCCTGTTTTTCAATTGCATTGTGCCTGTGTGTGTGTCCATGTGAGTTTCTCCTGTAAAAGTGTGTGCTCATGTGAGTTAATATTCATGCGTGAGTGTAGCTTTGTTTAATTTCCATGAAGAAGGCAGATTTTTTGTTGCAGTCTGGCAGTTGAGTCAAACATAGTACAGCCAAAATGTCAGCGGAAGAGGCTTGAGTGAAGTGTTGTGTACATACAGCAAAATGAAAGTAACAACATAAAGTCTAAGGTGTTGGGCCGTGAGAAACTGCCAGAAAAGCGTCCGTGTGGTGCATTGTTGATTTTGAAGGTGTCTGGAGGTATACTGGATGGACAGATATAACTATTCCTAAATATACTTTCACTTTTGTTTTGTTTTCTGTGAAATTTTAGATGCAGAATCTGCAATATTTCATTATTGCAACCACTTTAAAACTGCAGAACTCTGTTCTACTTGGATTAGGCTATCCATGTTTTTGTTTTTGTGGTACAACTCCTCATACCTGCTCAATCAGTTCTGAATATAAAAGACAATAACTTTCTTTCCATTTTTGTGATCAAATATTTCATTATTCAAACTATTCCATATGTTTTGTTTTATATTATTGTGCACTGCAACTGCATATGGCTTAGAAAATATCACTAGTTGACTTACTTTCTTTGTGATGGGACTTTTCAGGGTGCCTTAAATTATTTCTAATGTTTCAACTCACCAATGACATGATGCTAACAGTGAAAATTTCAGAGGTTTATCTTTAAAAGTACCTGAGATACATTCATTTCAAACACAGCCCCAAATTTCACGAACATGCTGAAAGTAGGTTCACAGGCATTAAAAAGAAAAAGAAATAATCACAGAAAATATTTGATATATCAAGCTAAAACTTCACAAATAACTTTACAAATATGCTGACCCCAATACTTACTGAGTACAGTGTTATATAGAACAATTTTACTGACCATCAGGAAATGGCAGCTTCTGAAAGCGTGCTAATCACTGGCCAGCCATAGGAAACTGCATTCATCTCTCATTGTTCAACTTATAACTGATGACTGCAGGAAAGTTCTGACACTGCATGCTATGGCTGACCTTAAAGCACTTCCAGTCACCTTTTATACACATCTTCCATACTTTTAGCACGATGCAGAATGAGATAATAAGATCAGAGAAGCGAACACTTGGTGGCTTTTTGCTGGAGGCGGCTGCCAATATAGGTCAGTGTTCTCAATAACAAGTGACAATTTCACTTACATATCACTGCATATTAAGTGTCCTTAAATGAAGCTAATAAAATGCCTGCCTCCCTGTCTCACACTCAGACACACATACACACTTTACTTTGTTCTCTGACATCCTCCTGTCACTTATGGAGTTCAGGGATCATTTTAGAAATTAATGTCATATTAATTAAGCTCATAAAGCCCCCACGTGTCCTCTGTGACTCGATCCCAGTCTGTCTGTCTGAGGACGTGCCACGCTAAAGTCAACTCATTTGGCTGCCAGTCATTTGGTTTTTCCCCTTGCACTCGTCTTCATAATTTTCTAAACAAAGGGGTCCATGTCACTGTCAGTCCACAATCTACAAATATACTCTGTTATCTTTCTGTCCAGCTCTCTGTGTTTCTTGTTTTTGGGTTTGTTTTTCTCCCACCAAGTACCACTCTCCTTTTAGTTTACTCTCCATTGTCTCCTGGGCAGTGAACAGTGATCTGCACAACTGATAACTGGCAGCAAGAAGCAAGAGAGCAGAAAACTGGACAAGAAAACTTAAGTGCTCGAAGGAGAAAAAAGAAAAACAAAAAGCAGTGGGCCTTCACTTAATGTTTGCTATGCTTCATTCAGAGTGGAGCTGTACAAAACTGGAGAGAACTCACATTGCAATATTTTGTTTTTCTAGGATAAATATTCCAAAATTAAAAATATAGGAATTTTCACTGGATGAACTGAGTAACCGTTAGAAAAGAATTACTCTTTCTAGAATGATTGAGGTGATCTTGTATTGCACTGAAACAAAAAGCGTTTTTGAAAAGCAGAAAAAGCTGTTTGCAGCCATTTTTTAAGTGATGTAACACTGGCATAGCATCTGAAATGCTTTGGCATTCAGATTTTGGCTTTGCACTTCTTATAGAGAGCTTTGTGATGCTGATTGAAATGAACCAACAAATCAGTTGGGTTGTCTCATGCGGCACCTGTTTTTATCCTTTCCGCAGCTGAAATATTCTAAACAACTGACACTGTGTTTCTTTTTGTTCCCAAATCTTCATTTTCAGTGTTTCTCTGTGTTTCTGTGCACATGTGAACCCTGCATATTAACAAAACCTGTCTTACAAATAAAACTAAAACTCCAAGAACCCTTAAGTAAATTATGCTATCTTAGACAGACTTCTCTTATAGATTATTCATGTAAAACTAGAACCACGTGAGTTTTCTTTTTTGTATTAGGAAGCAAAGAAATCTGTAGCATTATGAGTTTGAGTCATTTGCCTTATTTGCTTCACATCACATTGCATTTCCTCCAGTCCTGCAGAGGAAACTAAAGTAGACGATCAACAAAGTCTGGCTATATTGGTGTTTCTACTCTCAGATAATGAGGCCAAAGGGAAGTTAAAGACTCGGGCATTCATGAGCGAGTCTGTGAGAAGAAAACCAGCTGCTGAGCTAGAAAACAGGCTCCTTGAATTTGCATAAGCTAATGAAGGTCGGGTTTATACTGAACCTGCCACTCCAGAAAGACACATTGACAGTGCACAGTCACTCATAAACATTAGTCCAATGGGCATAAAACTACATTATGACCAGCGCTTGGATCCGTAGTTACTCTGGACACAGTGAATCATTTGGATAAATCTGCAGTATTGAGTAAAACAAGACATTGTCACCACCCAGGTGTCCACAACTGCATCCTATAGGCCTTTTCAGACTCTCCATTGAAGACTGCAGCTGTATAATCCTGACTGACACCATTAGCGTCGCTCAAAATGCCCAATGTTCACTATAATTACAGTCTCTTGAATGTAAAGAGAAATGAATTGTCGGTTTATTTAATTGTCAAGTGAGATCTAATCAATAAACATCTGAATTTCAAACATTAATTCGAACTGTCAATGGAGACTAAGAGACAATTTAGAGATTACGCAAAAAATAACTAATTAATCATTACCTGCAGCTTTAGATAATACTTCTGTATGTGTGTATTCAGCAGTCTGCGTTCATATACAACACACTGGGAGATGTCGCCTCTTCACAGCCGACTGGCCCGTGCATGTGTGTGCAGTGACAGGTATCTGAGTCCATCTACAAGGTAATTAACACGCTACTGATTGTGGCTTGATGTCAGGAGAAAACTCAGCAATGATGAAAGAAATCTGCAGGTAAAATACATTACATCGGAGAGAGGAGGGTGGAGGAGGGTGAGAGCGACAGAGACGGGTGGTGCAGATATCCTGTAGGTTAATTACACAGGAATTTCTGCCTGACAATAAGGTACAAGCTTCTCTGCACAAAATGTGTGTGTGTGTGTGTGTTTGGCAGCTGTGTGTTTAATGACAAACCATGATGAGATTGGGACTGCAGAGACCACATCCACCTGTTCTCCCCTACCACCCCCCTCCTCCACATCCAAACGTGAGCACAACACACGGAGATATCCAGCTTACACAGGACCACACGGGGTTGTTAAGAGTCTGCTGTGCTCATTTGCATCTTTCACATCAAGTAGCTGCACATACCGGCGTGCTAATGTCAGCCAAACACAAGAGGCCGGCCATGCAGAAATAAAAGCCGTACAAAAGAAAGAAAGCACGGCTTGTCCTCCACACAGAAGATTTTACATGAGGTGTGAGTGAAAGGGAGAGAAACTGGGCTCTCTGCACCAAGAAACTAATGAACTGAAGGCGAAACAAGAAGGCAAATAAAAAAAGCAATACACACTCAACAAGCAGAGAGAAAAGCAAGCATGGCACTGGAGAAGATTTATTCCTTTAAAGATGCTTGTTTTTCACTTCCAAGTTCTCCTCTGTTGCCTCGTCTTTGTGCTTCCTCTCAGAAGTTTAAAAAAAGAGCAAATATTATAGTAAAATTAATCTGAGGAAAATCCATTTCCCCGAAAAACAGATTAACAATTAAAGCTCTGGGCCAAGGCAGCCTTTGAAGTATAATGGGGGGCAGTCATGTTTTTTTATGATACACTGCGAGTAGCCCGACACGATATTCGGTGGCCCACTGAAGACTAATTCTTTCCTCTGGTCTTGAGGTCTTTCTCTTGTTCTCCCTGTTTTTCTGGCAGCAATCGACAGCCCTAATAACTGCTCGCTGCAGCATCATAAGTCTTTTAATCCTGGGATCTTTATAATCCTTTGAAGCAGATGCTGTAAAACTTACAGCGCAGTTACAGTGTAATGTCAGCGCTGACATACTGCAGAGGTGCTTCATGCTATTATCAGAATTATACAATGCTGTTTACTGGTTGTGAACAAATTACTGGACTTCAAATAGACGCACATCAAAAATCCCCCATGCAGCACGCACACAAAAAGAACAAATACATATTCTTTCTGTGTATGGGTGGTTGTTCGGCATGGAAGTTTGGAAACAGAACACGGTCTAATGGACTCACCAAAGCGAGAACCCTGACCTTTTGGTGTGGAAGAGGAGAACGGTGGGTGGGGGGTGGTCATGATGCTTTTCTGCTGCTGAGCTGAGTGAACCTCAAGAGCCACAAAACACACGCCGACCTCTTTAATCAACCAGGGGGGCTGTTCATCATCCCACCACATTAACCCGGTGCCTGGCGTTAAACAAGCTACGCTTTAACGCTGACAGAAAACTAACAGAGCCATCGCAGGTCCAGAGAAAGTCAGAGAAGCAGTAAAAGTGACGGCGATGAGAAAAAAAAAGGATGTGAAAAAAAACGCATTGCCATTTTTTTGTCATTTCATTTGGTGGGAATTTGATTGACATAAAGGTCAAACAGTGTGAGATCGGGGCAGGAAAAGGAGGCAGGAAGACAGACTGAGCTGAGAGATTGTGATGAGGGGGGAAAAAACATGAAAATAGAGGAAATGAGCAATGGAACGAGAGAATGACGCAGGCCTCCCCTTATCATCTTCCACCCAGTGCAGGTTTCCAGGGAATAGAGATACAACAGAAGAAAGTGTTGCCTGTGGCAGCAATAGCCTGCATTAAATGATATATCTGTGTATGTGTGGTTGTGTGTGTGTCTTTGTATGTGTGTGAGAGCACTTTCCTTTGGCTGCTGGCTGGGAAATTCGGCAGCTCTGACAACCCCTCGACATCTTTCACGACTCCCTTTAGCGTGTAAGAGTTATGTCAACAGATGTGAACTAAATATCACATCTTGCACCCCTTTTCTTTCATACCTTTCTTTCTAACTACCCTCCACCTCACCGGAGATGTATTTTCTCAGACTCGACTGTTTCATTCAACAGTGAGGGTGGTGCACGGTAGCAAAAGAAGAACTCAGGTAGATGGGACGTTACAGCCAGAGAAAAAAAGAACATTGAAAGGATAACAAGAAAACCAAAGCCGTTCAACAGCAATATGGGCTAAAGTCAGAAAAGTCAACAAAGAATAGAAGGGCAGAGATGGAGCAAAATATTCCCCTCAGTGATAAATGAATAATGTATTATCCCAGTTTGAAAACTCCACTTCAAGCTCATCCTTTAAATCGTGAAGGTACTTTTTGGCTGGATGTTGCCCGAGGCAGCAATAAGCAACTAAACAGAAGTGACTTTACCAAATCTACGGCTTCACTTCTGAATTACTTCCCTCTAGCTCATGACAAATCTGAGTAGATAGATGACAGTGATGCCTCCATTACTGGCCAATGGATCCACATTTTTCATCTTAATGAAACACGCTCCTTGGAGCCCAAACTAAATATTTAATGGCCTCTCACTGCGACCTTGAAACCCCTGTAACAAAGACAAAGAGACACCCCTACTTTCTTCCTTTTCTTTTATTTCTGTCTGGGCCTCTCTTCAACCAGAGAAAGAAAAAAAAGGGGGGTGGACATCTCAAAGGACCTGTTTTTCCTCAGCAAATACTCTGCTTTTAGCTTGAGAGGAGGCGAGGACACAAAGAAAATGATGCCACTTGTGACATTGGGACTTTAATTTCTCTGCTCCTCTCGGGAGCTGCTCCTACGGAGTTGCAGTTGAATGCTTGGTTGGAAAAATGTCATGTAAAAATGCAGGCAAAAAGGGTTTTGCTATCTCAAATGGAGGGGTGGAGGTTGAAGCGTGGTAAGGAATAAACCAATTCACTGCCTATAGTGCAAGGGCTAATGAGGTTCAGTGAGAGTGTTGGGGCTGTAAAGTGAGGTCAGCTATTTTATTACCTTTCTCCACGGGGGTGATGGGATGAATGGTACAATCCAGCGCTTCTCATCACTGGGCTCCTCTGCTAGCTTCTAATCTGCCATGTAGTTAACTGCATTCACAGTGCTTTCCCAAGTGTAAATTATTCCTAGACTAGATGGCAAACCCGCTGCTATACGCTGGTTCGGGTCGCTGCATATTCGCTCTCTTCTTTCCCCCCATCACCTGCTGCCACCATTAACTTCTCCACATGTGCTTTAAAGGGATGATGACTGCGGAAAATAAGTGTGTATGTGTGTAGCTGCAACGGAGTCAAAGTGCAAGTGAACGTTACTATGAGTAAATGTGTGCCATTGTGCGTGGCTCAGCACCAAGTACCTGCTGCGACAGAGCGTCCTGGCACCCGTCCAGGACGAGGTTAGTCGGTCATACATGGGTGTGTGCAAATGTGCACACTGGCAGGATGTGAGTCTCTGGTGTATTGATAGTGAGCTGTATAAAGAGGACAATAACAGTCCTTCCAGTGTTTGAGTAACCTGCTAGCAGCTGGCAGGTCTGAGCCCCAGCCAGACAAAACAACAGATCAATTTTTCATTCAATGACCGGGGCAGAGGAAGGCAGGCAGAGGTAGACAAAATAACAGTGGAAATACTCTGAGATAAAGAAAAGCTTGAAGGGAAACAGAAACAGCTTCTTTCCCAGTAGGTTCGCCTTTCGAATCCCAGTCGTGTGGCGTGTACAGTGTCGCGTTTGCATGTGAAGATGTCAGTGCTGCATTAACTTGTACTCACAGCAACGAGGATCTGTGTGCTGCTATGCATGACCTCGATGTACTGGTAGTCCATGAGGCAGCCCATGACAGTGATGTAGGAGTGGCTCTCTGTGGTCCGGACCCCGGGAGCTTGTGGCATCTCTCTCCTCACACAGCCGGGACCATGTTCGCTCCACCAGGAGTGGTGGGCCGAGATGTTAAATGTCAGCAGGTCACTGTCCTGAGACAAAAAGCAGGAGAGAAAAAAAATTTTACTTCTCTGCTTTACTTAGGATGTACATTCATTTATTCTTTATAAGGAAATCCCGGCTGGATCACAAGACAGGTTGTTCACGAGGCAAAGAGCTTAACTCTGGAAACTTACAGCAGATGTTGGATGTTTTTTGTATGGCTGTGCTCCCTTTGCTCAAAGGGTTATTCATCCAGTTACAAATAAGACTAAGCATTGACAGCAATGCCAGTGGCCCTGCAGGGCTTTGCTCGTGTTAAATGTTAAATCGCGTTAAATGTAACACCAACATGCTAACATTAACAAAACAGCAATACTAACATATTAATTAGAGCTGCAATGCATAATCAGCTGTAGTATATATAGTATTATATAGTAATATAGCATATAGTAACCCACAAATTACAGCATTTTAAATTTGAACGTAAACTTGAAAGTTTCTTTACTCATCTGTGACTGTATACTGAATAACATTCGGGACAAAACAAGACATTTGAGGACGTCATCTTGGGCTTTGGGAAGCACCGATCAGCAGTTTTCACCATTTTCTGATAAATGACATCGAAAAATTCCTAATATTTATGCTTTGGATGTATAATCTTTGTACTGTTCACCGTCTTTCTTAATGTGTTAGAAAACTAACACCATGCCAAGTAACAGGACCCATAAAGTGCATCCAGCTGGGTGAATTTTCAAACCATGGCAATCCAAATAATTTAACAAAAATGTTTTATGAAAAACAAAATCTGTCGATCTGCAGGAAAAGATCACAAAGAGATCACAAAGGTCCTCTGGAAACAATGAACATTTGTCAAAAATGTCATAGCAATCCATTACATCATAGTTATTGAGATATTTAAGGGGTCTCAAGTAACGAACTTCTCATGTCTAAAGTCTTGCCACTCAACTCTTTAACAATGTTCAAGAGATAATTAACAGATAATTGGCAACACGTAGAGTTAAGGGAATATGACATGCATGTGTGTGAACCAACAGACTTACTGTTTCTGAGTAGAATTTTACAACTTCGTAAACATTTTATACATGTAACTCTTCTAAACCTTGGAGATGTTTAATTTGCACACGGCCACATGAGCCCACACATACAGGCTTGCAGACACTCAAATCAATCAATACCCCAATACAGCAATCTAACCTCGCATCTGGCCCTCAGTGACAAGACATGCATTATTAACGGAACCAAGCGCTGTCAGGAAACATCTCTGATTCCTATCAACCACCACATACTGGACACATCAACAACACGTATATAGAATAACACCAGGAGCAACGACTTTCAATAACAGAAGAAGAAAAGTGCTTCAGGAGTCATGAACAATATTACAGTGATGATACTCTGTCATTCCTCTTTGTTCTTGCTGATCACCCATCATCACCCTGTCTCTTATTTTCTGCGGCTTTCATTCTGTTATTTTCTCCCACACAGTCACAAAAACAAGGGTAGCTGAAGGTCAATATGCAGGATCGCAAAGACTAATGACTTGGCAGATGCCATTGATTGATCCTGTGAGCTAGGGAAACCATCTTTATCCAAGCTGCAGCCGCATTCACGACTTCAGCACGTCGGCAGTCGATACTGAAGAGGCTTTTGGCAACTTACTGTCAGGAGTGTTCTTGTTATGCTCCCATGCACCCCAAAGCAGAAATCAATTCATTCATATCATGGATTCAAGGTTAGTATAGTTAATATTTCTCAAACTAGTTTTGAACAAAAGTCAAAACATATTGAGAGATAGTCCTGGTAGTGGGATATGAGGCAGGGATATGAGGCAGTCAAAAAAGCTAAACATCAAATGATTAGAATCTTATTCCCAATGATTTTTTGTTTCTGAAATACCAAGAGAAGACTTTATGTTTGTGTGCGAGGGAAAGCATAGTGGTGTAGATGTTTTTTTTTTGGTTCTGACGAGAGTCTCATATCTGCTCAAATTCCACGAAGGTGTGCACAAACAGTCCCCTATTGATTCAGGGGCAGGAGTTAGTGGTGGTCTGCTGTCTTGTTCAAAACAAAAAAAGTCTTAATGGCACTGTGTTTGGGATGATTGAGGATGAGAGGCAGATGCTGGACAGTGTTTAAGACCAGATCCATACTAAGGTGGATGAATCCGAAAACGTCCATTATTTGCTTTCAGTAACAACCTGAGTTCCGAAACATTCTAAATGTCAAGACATTACAAAAATAGATATACTTCTTTAAAAAACCTAAGCTGTTTCTAGCTTGCTCCTGTCACATTTTTACTCAATGTGGACACATTTTTCACTGCAAAATAAAGTCCTGTACCTCTATGGAAACAGCACAAGCATGGCTAGAAGTAAATAGAACTATAAAACGTATCTTGCGCAGCATCACAAAGTTGTAATGCCATAAATCATATAAACATGAAAAAATGAAAGTTATATATTTTTTTCTCTTATTTGACAAAAATTGGGGGAAACAAAGTGGTGACTTGTTTTTACTACAAACATTTTTTAAATTTGTTTTCCTACTCTTATCTGCTGGGTGTAAACACAACCTGCAGTTCAGCTGAGTTCAGCCACACGTAATTATTTTAAGGCCCATTCAAAACTTGATAATCCAATGACTCTTTTTGGTTTACCTGTTTTTGGCTCTGAGAAACGGTCTAATTTTGGCCGTATTCATAATATAACATGCCTTTCAAACCTGCCAGTGGAGCTTTTGGTGTTCAGGGGATTAACATGTCTGAAAACATGATGTAGTTGTTGTTGTGGATATATTTTTCTGTTTCGGTTGTCAGACAGCTAATCAAGTCTGAAACGTTAAGGTGATCATGGCTCATAAATGCTACCTGTTAACCAAATGAAAACAAGCATACCTCTGCACTGTTACACTGTAAATGTCAAGCCATCTGACAAATTAAATATAAATACATGTCAGTGACAACACCTATGATCCAATACATTGGCAATCAAAATAAGCAATCACAGAGGTAGATGCAGTGCAGGTGTACGTCATCGATACATACTAATATGCAAAAGCAGTGTTTTCAGATTTATTTTTGTGGCTGCAAAGCTGAGGATTTCTATAGTTTATATTAAACTATACTTAATGTTTATCGTTTCAAACAAGTTCATAACATATGAATTTATGACTAGCATTTAACAGTTTTAGGTCATGAAAGTTACAGATGTTAGATTTAAAACGTTACATGAGAATAAATATTTTATTCATATTATTATTAGTTTTAATAAAATTAAAAGAGTGGCTTTTAAATAACTAAAACACGTGTAGGATCAAAATTAGCTTTGCTATCCATAAAAGTGGCTTCCTGCTGTGTGCAATGTTCTTCACACATTTTTTACTACCAAAAGAGAGAAGATAAAAAAAGATTTCAAAGAAGATTTGTTAGAATCAATTAACACATTTCAGGAACACATCTTCAAAAAAACTAAATTACAGTGTGGAATTGCAAAAACAATGAGGGACAACTTGACGGCACCATCCCCTAAAATCTGCACGTCTGCAGTCACTGTGTGCAGACTGCCACCAAGAGTGAATAAAAAAAGAAAGGCCGTGAATAACTGGGGACTGTTTAAAACAGAAGTGTAGGCAGGGGTCTGTCTGTCAGTCTGTCCTGCGCTGTGGGGGAGGGGATAAGGGATCGATAGGAGGTGACAGAGCATGTGGCATATGACTCTGACAACCTGCCCCCTCACTCTGAGGACCTTGAGAGCAGCAACCATCCACACATGCATCCATACACACCCTCTAGTGTTGTCCTGTCAACATCGGTCAAGACAGGCCTGACAGGATTAGCTGACTCTGTTTTATGATAGAATTTGTTGGGGTCCTCGCAGGAAGCTGTGCGGTCGAGTGTGTGCACGTGGGGTGTGTTGGGGTGTGTGTGCGCTCCATTAGCCAGCTCTCCTCCTGGCCACCATATGCGGAGCTCGGAGCCCAGGCTGCCTCCATCTGTCGGGTTAATGCCCAGCCTCAGCCCCGAGCAGCTGGCCCCTACAAGCCTCATTATTCTAGCAGGAACCATGCAGGAACATACAACCGCACACACACGCACACACACACAGTGGACACACATAGACGTATGCAGTGAGAGACTGACACACTTGATGGAGCCAAGGACTATCACACAATGACAAAGTCGCCAGAGTCTGAGGAAGGTGTTTCTGAAACTCATTGTGGCTGTTGGAGCAGGTGTCAGATGAATGTCGCCCACATGAATTCATTATTGTCAGTGGTCAAAGCAGAGGAGAGGAGAGGAGAGGAGAGGAGATGAGAGGAGAGGAGAGGAGAGGAGAGGAGAGGAGAGGAGAGGAGAGGAGAGGAGAGGAGAGGAGAGGAGAGGAGAGGAGAGGAGAGGAGAGGAGAGGAGAGGAGAGGAGAGGAGAGGAGAGGAGAGGAGAGGAGAGGAGAGGAGAGGAGAGGAAAGGAGATGCGATGCAAACTTAAATGAAGAGGGCAAGATTTAGACTTAAAAAAAACATCAAAGGAGCAGCGAACAGAGTAAAAAGAAAAAGAAGCAGACAGGAGGCGAGAGGGTGGATAGATTTACAGGTTGTTAGGAGGTGACAAACCCAAACACTTGCCTTTGTCTGGATGAATACACATCTGATCTGCACTTAGGAACCACGGGGGATCCACAGAGAATTAAAACCCTGCGTGTGTGTGTATGTGTGTGTGTTGCACAGTGCTTTGGGAGGGGGATTGGTCCTGATTATATACCTATTAAGTTTTAAGCTTCCACTTGAAACTCAGCAGGGAGGTCCCCCACAGGTCAGCAGAAATGCACCAGGCACAAAAAAAAAAAAAAAAAAAATCAACAAAATAACACATTCTACAAGGTCTTGTTGTGGGTGTATGCTGCACAGATTCCTAAAGCTCCGGGAGTGATTTATAACTCAGTATAGATGTCATGCATTCATTATACTCTGTAAGTAATTGTACTCACTTATTCAGTCCAAGGCCTTCAGGCTTGATGCAGACAGAAAGCACCTGGTGGTAGTGCATCATGTCTAATTATACTTAAAATATAAGTTCAGTGCTGATAAAATGCAAGAAGCCACAATTATGCTTTAAAATTTTTATAGTTATACTGTTCATATTGGTAGAGTCTGGTGCAATAAAAAAAACAACACTGGCACAATGTCAGAGTTAAGCTGAATAATCTTCTGGAGAAATAACAAAAAACTCTGCCTGAAGGCTTGTTCTCGGCAAAGACAAGAATGATGTGTTTCTTTCTTTTCAAGAACCATCTTTGTCCTCACCTGTCTCTGTTCTGCTGACAATTGGACCCACTCTTTCATTCCCTTTGCGAACACTAACTATACCTTCATGGTTTATACTAGCATTGGCTTTGATGCTGGCAAAAAAGTCCCAGAAATTAAGTTTAAAAAAAACAAAAACAACAGAATCAATCAAAGTGCTAGTATTTCTCCATCAGGACTGCTTCTTGCATAGTCAAAAAGCTTCAGAAACTTTTCTGACTCTGTAACTGAGGGTGAGAATCCATCCAAGGAAGGAAGGAAGAAAGAAAGAAAGAAAGAAAGAAAGAAAGAAAGAAAGAAAGAAGGGCTATGAAAAAGAGACTTTCTTTCCACATATTCCAAATAGATCACTGCATTTTGCCTCCCTCTGTGATGAGCTTTTCATTCCTTACTTGAACTTTATTTAAGTGTGACTAAGCCGTCTTTTACCTCCTCCATCCTGTGTTAACAGTATCAACACCACATTCAGACAAGGGGGAAAATCCACACTGAATATGCATCATAGTGTCCACAAACTGGATTAGAGTTCCAAAAATTTTAATGAACTGAAAAATTTTTTTTTCAAATTCACCATGAGGCAAACTGCCAAGACAACAAAGACTCAGTGATATATAGACTTTGTAATGCAGTGTGCAAACACTAATTTTGTCCTGTTGTTGGATTTATACTATGGCCCAGTACCACAAGCTAAAACTAACCAAAGTTCTAAACCAGTTAGGAACTGGTTTACTCACTTATTAGCAGCACCACAAGTGGAGTTTTTTTTCCCAACTACTCACAAGTAGAAACTGTACCTTGCAAACCTGCAGTTAATACAGATGTGGAAAGTCTGCAACTAGATATTATATATCACAGTGGTACACCATATACAGATACACTGTGCATGGGCTCAGGACTGTGGTTAAACTTTGGAGCAGAACAGTTCGCAGTGTCGTGTGATTTGACTTTAGTGGAGAATTAGCAGTTATTTAGAAACAAGCATTTTCTGTGGCCACAGTGTATGTCCATAATGACGGGCCCTTGATGTACCTAAACACACCTGCAGAGTAGGTGGCAAACTCTGGGCCAAAGGAATGTAAATCAGGTTTCACTTGACCTGCAACCATGACCTCAGAAAGAAAAGACTATTCATCTCAGTGCAGATAAAGCCATGTGTCTTGGCTGATGGACTGAAATTTTGAAAGTCTCACCTTGGACAGGCCTCCTACGTCCAGGTAGAAACAGATGACGAAGACGTTCCAGGCGACCCAGAGTGCGGCCCACACTGTGTACTGGAGGGCAAACACACAGACAGATTAGCTTTAGTGAAACTGCATGAATTGGTCTGAACAGAATATGAAAGCTACTGAGTAAATGGCAGGTTGAATGAATAAGCTGCTAAACAAGTGTCCTGCTCCTACATACACCCGCAAACATCATACACACATAGAAATTTGTATGTAAGGCCTCGCTTTTTGAAAGATGCCAGTAAGTTCAGCAAGTGTATTTGTGCCCTGAGGGTGCTGCAGGCTTTTTAAAAACCGCTGAGGCTGAATGAAGTTCACGACTCAACCGTTTACAAAATTGTACAGTCAGACAGCCAACTGTTGACAGATGCACAGTGGTGTGAGCGGCATTCACTGGCAGAGTCATCAGAGTGAAGGTTGTGAAATTCTCTGACTCACAATAAACTGTGTTTAAATGTCAGAGGAAGAGCTAAGGGCAAAACAGCACCTCCGTAAAAACATACGTGTTGAATCATGAAACCCCTTAGCTTGCACTCTCCCACTTTCCACTTGACATGAGACAATAGCTCCAACTTTCCCTTCCCTCCTCTCCTCCCTTCAATTCCTGCTTCCTCTGTTTCTCCATCTTATCCTGCGTGGTTCCCGTTTATCCTCCTTTATCTCCCCTGTCTGTCTTTATTTACTCTCTTCCTCTATCGCTTTTCTCGCTCCCCCAGTCTTTTCCTGTCATTAACATCACCATCTGTGCTTCCACTAATGCAGCTCAAAATAGGCTTTTAATGCCTCAGATGAACATTACGGTGTCAAATAAAAAGCCGAATTGTGTAAAAGCACATTTATGAAGCTTCGCAGAAGTGCTTTCTAACAAAGTAGAGAACAACAGGCAGCACATGTTTTGCATTGTGCTCGAAAGAATGACCTTCTCTGTCCAGAAACCTGAAGTCGAGTATAAATCTGATGAGCTCCTTAGTCCCCCCAAGATCCCACCCCCTTTAATTAGTCCTAATTACCAAGGGATTAGAGTGATTTAAGGGTGTCGCACAATGCACAAAAGACTGCAGCACCGCTTTGCAATTAGAGAGGAAAGGCAACAACACGTCCGATCCACAAGACATGCACAGACAGAACGCTAATGCAAAGTGACGTGACGCTGCTTGACAAAAACCTTGAGGAATAGGATTATGTGACAGACTGTACAGCGTTTCAAGTGAACTACAAGTCGAATGTGATTTGCATTCTATGTACTCACCACTATGATGTAACGCGGCCGGTACTGGATGGTGCCAAAGAGGCCAAGGATGACGATAATGATGTGGAAGAAGTTGGCGAGGATGGGGGCCCACTGGTACCCAAGGAAGTCGAAGACCTGTCTTTCTAAGGCCAACACCTAAAGAATGAGAGGAAGAAGAAAGACAAATGTTATCAGGGTCACGTATACGGGAAGCAAACTGCCTGTTCTGCTACAAAAGGGAACATCAAGGAGTATTGTGGGGTAGTAGCTATTGCTGTATAGCTCATCAAACAACCCTAGAATAATAGAAACATACAGAAACACATCGACAACTTGGTCATCCAATGGGGAGAGAGGATCAATACCGAGTGATAGATAAAAGTGAACTTTTCTCAACAGTTTACTGAATCCAATATGTGTTCACCTTGCAGCAACTGGCCAAAAAACCCCTTACTGAGCCACTCAACATGAACAGCTTGAGTGTTTAGACTCTAACGGTGGGAACGCCCAGAGGTGAAGACTAGAAGTTTTTATAAAATAAACAATGACAGATTTATCGATTCAACCCCTGCTGAGCTAAAGAGGAGATCACTATTTCCAACCTTCCTGCCAGCGGCTGCCAGGAATGAGAATGCTCTGGGAACTTTATGGGGGGTGAGGGCCTTCTTTAATAATGCCACTGCAGCGAGCTTAGGCACTTAGTAAAATATGTGCCCACAGTGCAAACATGCACGCACACATTCACATGCAATGTTAAACCCTCCGCAATGAAATGAGAAATTCCAGTTTTCCCAGTGCAGGATTATCCTTTCCACTGTGTCAATAGTGGTTTAAGGCCAGTTCCTTTTACTTACAGAAGATTGATTCAATCATGAGGTCCTTTTCTTTTTATTGAACTGTCATCCACAAATTCAGCCTGTCTCCCTTCCTTCTGGCCCAGATCTTTGTGTGCAATATTTTGTGCAAAAAAAAAAAAGACGACAAATTAAAGCAATTTGAACCTTTAACACTGTGAGTTTCTATTTGCATCAACTCAATTAGCATGCCATTTGGAGGAAACAGGGAGGGGGTGAACCATTTAATTAAAATTCCATTGCCAAACCAATTCCATTCCCAGTTTGTGTGTGTGTGTTTGTGTGTGTGTGTGTGTGTGTGTGTGTGTGTGTGTGTGTGTGTGTGTGTGTGTGTCTCTCAAGCAACGACGTGTTTCGTTGTGTGTTGACATGTCATTTACAGCCAAGCGCTTTAAGATGGATGAGGGAGAGAGAGAAATCTCGTCTCTGCCACAATGATAGGAACACACCAGCGAACGCATCCACGCATCGCACACTCGATACACAACACTGGCTGCTCCTCCTAATGTAATGGAAATGTTACCAGCAACTCGATGAGACATTGTGACAGGCAAGGGGAGGGGAGATGATCAAACAGTGAGTGATAATTAAAAATGAACGTCTCTTCGCGTGGAGGGTGGGGTGTGAAGCAACAAAGGGCAAGGTGAGCGACCTGCGACGTGCGCAGAGTTTTATCGCACCAAAGTCAAGGAATATCTCTGCGATTTGAAGATTAAGCCTTTCACTCTTGTAGAAGTAGAAGAAAACAATGCGAAAGAATGATGGTTACAAAGCTGAGATGGATGTAGGGAAAACTTATGAAAACACGATGACAAGATCACAAAAAAAAAAAACAGAGAAACTCACAAGTGACAGATGTTAACACAACTGAGGTCCTTCCCTTCTAATAACCTCTGTCTGTCCACTGAATAGAGATAGGACTGAAGAAACTGCATAAAGCCAAAAGAGTCATAAATCTTCTGGTCAGCTGTGGGTTATGGCTAGAGAACTCATGCAGGAGGATGTCAGTGAAGATGAGATGTAGGTCATTTGGGTGGTCTGTTTACAGCGCTGACCCTTTTGAGCTGACACCATTTGCGGTGGTATTAGTCTGCAATGACTTTTAAATAAATGCCTGGAAAAATATTACAATTAATTCCCTATCATTTAATGAAGAAAATGTAAATGACCATCATGCGATGCCTGCATCAAATTGCCTTCGAGGACAAACGTATGAGAGGTAATTTAAAACCTGATCAATGATATTAATGAGTCATCTCAAGCTGACAGTAATGATAAATCTAAGATCCTGCAGCCAATCACAGCTCATCTGGTGGTATTTACTGGCTGAGGAGAGGCATTTTTAAGAATCTTGTCCCCTTTTGCTGTTTACACATCAAATATTTGCATTTTGTGGGCTGTTTTGGTCGGAACTGTCCATTGTGTTCTTTGTATGTTCCTGTCAGGTTAAGTTCTCCTTGTCAGGAAGCCCCAAAGGGAAAGGCTGCCATGCTTGTTACATCCTTTTCTTTCCGTTGAATGGCTTGTGACTTTCTGGTCTGTTTATCCAGAATTCAGGAAAAGTTTGCTCTGCTCTCGGCTGTTTGGTCGTTCCTTTCTGGTCAATGTTTTTCCTGAAATACTAAGCAAATTAACTCCTCATCTACTAAATCTAGTCAGACGTTAGCCCCAACACCAACTCAACAATAACTATTTGAGTGGCAGAAAGATATGAAAGAAAAGGAGAGGGCCACGGAAATAATAGGAAGAAGATAGGATTCAGTCTTATCATGCTGAAGTCGGTGGCGCTGAGTTCTCAGAATGTCCTCTGGTAATCCTGGTGGAAATAATTTTTTTTTTTTTTTTTTTTTTAAATTAAAAAGAGACCCAAAGGCTTTGCAAAACCTTTTACACAACTTTTATTGTATTTGGCGCGATAAATGCTGAAAGCCTCAGGGTCTTATCTGGGTACAACTTTAATTTTGGAATAAGGAAAAGCTTAAAAGAGTGAAGACATTTGTAGGGTTATATCTTTTCTTTATATAATCAGCAAAACATCAAACTGGATTGAAATATTTAGACTAACTTTAAAAATCTTTAGCATGACGTGTGTAGTCGCTTTGTCTCACATGATTTGCTGCTCCATTGATCATGTTTATATGCCTTAAATTTCATCCATTCAACAAGCGTACTTCAAATCCTGTGACGTGTTATTTACACACAGCCATGGACCCTTTGCCTGAAATATTTCCACCAATCGTTGCATTAGAGATCGGTATGAGGGATGTGCATATGTGTGCGTTCCCTCCTGTGAGATGCTGCAGTAAGCCTATCACGTACGCTGCTAACTCAATAATCCACCGAGATGACAACAATCAATCAAGGATAGAGGCCTCTGTCCACCCAGACACACACAACCACACACACACACACACACACACGCACGTAAACACTCACAATCACACAAAACCCACACGGCACAATTAGCCCACAATTCATAGGAAGCAGGTTACTGGAGAGTGGAGTGGAATTTGATCAGAAGATACCAATGCTCTTCCAGGAACAGTGAGACAGCTACATAACGGCCCGTAAAAGCCTCCCACCGACCTCCTGCGAGCACAAATGACTCCCTCTAGGGTGACGGCAACTCTTAGTGTGTATTTTGGTTTTGGGTGTGTGTATGTGTGTGGAGAGGCATGTTGCCCACACATACCACTCCTCCCGCCATAAATACTGAGCAATTAGGGGATGGGTATGAGGCAGCAGGATGCAACAAGCCCCTCTTGCACCTCCACCACTGCCCATCGTTCCTTCATCCTCTCTCCTCTCACTCTCGTTGTTTTTTTTAGCCCTATTTCTAGCTCTCTGTAACCATCAATTACTGTGTCCTTCAGCCATGTGATGCCAGATGAGGATCACAGACCTTAAATCGTGCTCTTCTGTCGGATGGCTGTGTATGCATTCGGTCTGCAGAGGTGTTCATAAAGGAGCAAACACAGCCAGAAAGAAGTGGACACATCTTTACATTGAAATCCCTCCTCTTAACATGAAAACATCCAAACATTTCGATCACCACCACCTTCTCTAACATGCCATGAAGAAGAGAGGAAAACAAGCCACGTGTAAGAGTGATGCGAGGATCAGAGCGAACACGTCTGAGGGGGAGAAAAAAAACGTTTGATCTGCATCGTCTGAGAGCTAATTAAGACATGCATGTGTGCTCAAGATAAGTGGCTGAAATGCGCGAAAAGCAGTTTGCTTTGACTAAGCATCCAAACGGGATTTCAGACAGAGCTCGAAACATGTGGCAGGCTGTCTTGACAGTCGTATGTGATTAAGAACTCAATTCTGCTGCCGCGAGTTGTTGATACGCAAAAGTAGGGCGCATTTCTGATGAGGTGTTAGTTGCGATCCCCCTCGCTCCTCCCCCCGAGCAAGAGGACAGAGGTGACTGGTGACCCCCGTCATTTCCTACAGCTCTCCACCTTAGCCTGCAGATATCATAAATCACATCAGTGTTTCTCATTCTGCGCATGTCCTCTGTGAAATGTCCTCTGATAACATGTTACTGGATGTGTCATCAGGATGTGTGTGTCTATTCTGTATGACTTTAGGCTGCATGAGTCAGCCTCCTCTGCGCTCAAGTGTAGAACTCTGACTCACAGAGTCAGGCAGAAGGACGACACTGAGGAGTGCCAGGAGATGTGAGCAGAGAATTAAAGACAACGCCTTACTTATACCTCTGTCCTCTACTTCTTTATCTCACTGGCTTCACTAATGGGTTGATTTTACTTACATAAAACACATTAGCCTGTGAGGCCAAGCCTGATAGAATAAGACTCGCGGGGGCAATTTGTATGCGATATCCAAACGACCACTACCGTTTCATGCCTGTCTCGCCCTCTAACTGGTGCTTTACTGCCTGCTGGGAGTCACTAGAAATAAAGACAAGTCGGGGCAAAGCGTGTCACGGCCTAAAAAGCCAGTCAGCTTCTGAGTCATGCTTGTCTTTTTTACTGTAATTTAGTTTTTTTTTTCTCTATATATATGTATGAAAACAATCTAGTAGTGACTCTAGCTCTGTGAGCCACCACATGGCCCTGTGGTTCCCGATTCGTATCCAATAACAATATACAAAACACAAGTCTAAAGGGTCTTCTTTGCATTTTTGGGACTCTGAAGATAGAGATAAAGCAAACAAAAGACAGAAAAGGAGCGAATCGTCTATTGCATGAAATTATGAGAAGGGATATTCACAGGTTCAAACAGTCCTGAAGGACAAAGACACAAGTCATGCTCAAACAGGGTGTGAATTATATTTACTCTAATCTGACTAATTAGACTATTTTTGTCTTCGATTGTCACAGGTCTTGAGTCTGTGAGTCAATATGCCTGAAACATGAGCAAACTTCTACAGATCCAAGAAGTTACATTATTTTCTTTGATCATACTCACAGAGCTGCTGAAATGACTTAAAAGTCCTATTCTGAGACTAAATATAAAAAAAGACAGCAACAGACACACACCATGAATCAGTAACTGGCTGGCTTCTTTTAATGTGCCATGCTTTGCCCCGGCTTGTCTTTGCTCTGCGACTCCCAGCAGGCAGTATAGCGCATCTCAAAAACTTTCTCCAATCCAATTTTTCACCTCTCGCCTGGGTAAAGTTATTATACCCTGGTGGCTGCCTGGTCCTTGTGTAACTAATGGTGCCAATCTCGGTATGTGTGTGATGGGGTGTGTGTGAGGCTTTCATTGGGCACGTGGAGCGTCGGATAGATAGATAGATAGATAGCCCTTGGTGGTGTCTGGTCTAGCAAAGCTGAGACAGGGATTAAGAGGTAGGGGGCCTTCATAAGACCCTTTCTTCTTCTCTGTTTGAAATACCGTCTGCACAGTGAAACACACAGCGGCTAGTCCCTTTAAGTACCACTTGCTTTAGGTGGCGATGCTAAACAGACACTGAGGGAAGTGCTGGTTATGGCTTTGTTATTTAGTGAAGTGGCTATTTAAAGCCTATATGAGTCGAATAGCTCTGTGTTTAAGATGAAATATGTTTCACTTCCAGTGCTCTTAGTGCTAATAACATGCTAATCTTCAGCGCTGTTGGGAACACACAAATCCGCCCCACTGAAAGAAACACAATGAAAGCCGGCACTTTGAACTAACTCTCCCTCTGGACTCTGACAAACTACTTTCAACTTTTCACTTATGTGGGCTGTCCTTCGACACTATGTTCTCTCTGTTGCAGCTGCTCCAAGTTCAACCTTTAAACATCCTCTGGACTGCAGTCAGCAATCATTTCCCGCTCAGTTCAATATAGTTGAATGCAGCTGAGTTCAATCGAGTAAATGTTCAGAACAATTGAGGGTCTTACTTTTCTGATCCGTTGACTGTCCTTGTTAGGGGTTCAAGTTGTGCCACTTTAAGAAACTCTGATCTTTCTTTCTTTGTCTCCATCTGCAACCCAGTTTCTTCATCTCACACCTTTCCTCCTTTGCTTTTGCTTTGCCTGTCCATGTTTCAATGCTTTACTTTAAAATACTTCCACTCTGGTGAATCTTTTAGATTTACATTATGTGTGATTGCACTCAGATAATAGCGAAGCTCAAGTAGAATCAAATTAAGCAGCAGAAAAAAAGGCTGCAGCACCCACTAAAATCTACAAATGTGACAGCACGGGCACTTGCGTCACCAATATGAATAAAAATCAACCTTACTAGCTTTTTTTTTTCTACTTTCTGTAATTCTCAGCTGCTTAAAAGCTTCTACAGCTTTTAGTCTCCTCTGTAAATAAAACAAAATAAAATATTCACATTTAAACAATCCCCTTGATGCAACAACAGATGGGTGGTAAATTAAAGGAAAAAACTGAAACATTGACCCCTGCAGTGATGGGATCCCGTGGCTTTGGTATACAGTAAAGGGCATTGTGCTGGTATGATTTGGGTCCACCTGTCACCTCAGGAGGACAGGTCATTGAAAATCAGTGTAAA